>NC_060276.1:46447103-46631865 GCF_021613505.1 Equus quagga
CTCTCGCTCTCTCTCGCTCTCTCTCTCTCTCTCTCTCTCTCTCTCTCGTGTGTGTGTATATATATACACACACTAAGGAAAGTGCAGGACTTAGGTGAAAGTCTGGGCACAATTTAGGGTTTATTAATACAGTGGAACTTGAAAGATAAAAATAAATTGATGATAATGACAGATATAGAATCAGTATATCAGAAATTCCAGTGTTCTTTACCAGCAAAAATCATTTCCAGATACGGACCATGGCAAGTGAGATTTTAAGGCAATCTACTGTTAGAGGAGGACTTGCCTTAGATTTCTTCAGTGCAAAGAAGCCAAACAGAATTCCCTTGTTTGGTATATAAAAAGCAGAAATTACTTGGAAGAATTGAATTTTTTGTCTGTAAAAAGAGGATTTGTTAACTATTTAGTAAAATCGTTAAACCAAGACTAAACTTTGTAGTTAGTGACCTTAGTGCGGTTGTTAATGATTTGATAAAATAGCACGGCCAGTGGCGAGAGAGCAGCAATAAAATCTAGGAATGATGCTCCCCCCAAATCAGCACTTAAAGTAGATCACCGTTGTCCGAAATCAAAGCTCTCTGAGCAGTGAGCTATTGTACAACCTTTCCAAATATTTGGAAGAAAGTTTTTGCAGATAATCGCTAAATGAGATAAAATTTAGAACTTGCTAAAACAGTATATGAAATGGTAGGATTTCTTCATGCCGTTTAATCTATGGAAATTCAAACTAATGTCTTATTAAATGTTTCCAGTGTTTCCTGAAGTTCCTAATATTTTGCTCCAGAATTTAAAAATAGATATATAAAAGATACATGGGAGTAGTGGCGTAGTTTAATTTTTTCACCCATAGTCAAATAAAGTCATAAAATGTCAGAGATGGAGGAGAATCTTAGTGGGTATTTCAACAGCTAATTATAGAGACAAGAAAATAGAGGCCCAGAGTTAGTTGGCTTTGTGCTCAGCAGAATGTATGTTGCTCGTAAGGACTCTCTTCCTTTTTATCAGACATACCTGTCATTTACATATGACAAAAAATCTCCCCCAGATAAAAACTACTAGACTGTTTTAATGACCTTTGGAACCCAAGTTTACTGTATAGTCTGTTGCACCCAGTGGCTACGCTTGTGCCAGTTTCTTACATAATGCCCAGAAGATGGAGAATGGCTTTCACGTCTAACTCCTGAGCATGTACCTATGCCAACATTATTGTCTAATTTGACAATTCTGTGTAGGTTTTCAATTAAGTTTGACATTTGCAGAGATATAGATTTAAGGAATGAAAAATATAGGGGAAACTTCTAGGCACTGGGGATTTCATAACAGATAGCTAAATAGTAAGTATAGAGCAAGGATAAAAATGATAATGGTGTATGCGGGTAGGAACTAGGAAGAAATTAGTTTGGAAAGACTGAAGATATCCAACAAATGCAATTTATTTAGCTGGTTATCAACTATGTAGGTCAGAGGCTCTGTGGAAAGTACAGATCCCACTAGATGAGAAGATAACAAAAATCGGGTCACCTTTTTAGTTGCTCCCAGACGTTTTAGTCAAGATTTATATAACCATTAGTTTAGAACAGGAGTTTTTCTTAAGGAATTTAGAATTAGGTAGACCTGGATTCAAATCCCTTTTCTCCCTTTATTATTCGTGAAATCTCTGACAATATATTTTATAAACCTTGGGATTTAAAATGAATGCTTGGATAAATATGAAATATTTCAAATATAAAACTGCAGAATATAATATAGCAAATGCCTATGTACTCTCCATCCATGTTTGACAAAATTTTAAGGTTTTTTGATATTTGATTCAGATTTATTTATAACAAATAAAATTTAACCCTCCCTAATCCCTTTCATATCCTACCCTCTACAGAAATAGAATGCCCTGGAGTTGGTGTGTATCCATCCCATGCATACATTTATACAATTTTTTTAGTATAGTAAAAAACACATAAAATTTATCATCTTAACCATTTTAAAGTGTACAGTTCAGCAGTGTTTAGTGTATTCATATTGTTGTGAAACAGATCTCTAAAATTTTCCATCTTGCAAATCTGAAACTCTATACCCATTAAACAGCTCCCCTTTACCCTTTCTCCCCAGCCCCCTGGTAACCACCATTCTACTTTCTGTTTCTAGGAATTTGACTATTTTAGATCCCTCATATAAGTGGAATCATGCAGTATTTGTCTTTTTGTGACTGGCTTATTTCACTAAGCATAATAACCTCAAGATTTATCCATGTTGTATCGTGGCAGGATTTTCTTCCTTTTTAAGACTGGATAATATTCCATTGTATGTACATATCACATTTTGTTTATTTATTCATCTGCCAGTGACCGTTTGGGTTGCTTCCACATCTTGGCTATTCTTAGCCGTGAACATGAGTGTGCAAATATCTCTTTGAGGCCCTTCTTTCAATTCTTTTGGATATATACCCCAAAGTGAGATTGCTGTATCATATTGTAGTTGTATTTTTAATTTCTTAAGGAGTCTCCTTACTGTTTTCCATAGTGGTTGCACCATTATGCAGTTCCAGCAACAGTATATAAGGGTTCCAATTTCTCCATAACCTCACCAACGCTTGCAGTTTTCTGTTTTTTTATAGTAGCCATCCTAATGGGTGATATCCCATGAAGTGATATCTCATTGTGGTTTTGATTTTCATTTTTCTGATGATTAGTGATGTTGAGCATCTTTCCATATACTTATAGGCCATTTGTATATCACCTTTGGACAAACGTCTATTCAAGTATTTTGCCCATTATTTAAATCAGGTTATTTGACTTTTCGTTGTTGTTGCATTGTAGGGATTCTTTACGTGTTCTGGATATTAACCCCTTATCAGGTGTGTGATTTGCAAATATTTTCTCCTGTTCCGTAGGTTGCCTTTTCATTCTGTTGCTTGTGCTCTTTGATGCAGAAAAGTTTTCAAGTTTGCTGTAGCCCCGTTTTCTATTTTTGCTTTTGTTGCCTGTGTTTTTAATGCCCTAACCAAGAAGTCATTGCCAGGTGAAATGTCGTGAAGCTTTTCCCCTGTGTTTTCTTCTGAGAGTTTCATAGTTTTAGGTCTTATGTATAGATCTTTAATCCCGTTTGAGTTACTTTTTGTATACGGTTTAAGATAAGCATCCATTTTCATACTTGTATATGTGGATATGCTGTTTTCCCAGCTGCGTTTGCAGAAGAGACTGTTCTTTCCTCATTGAGTGATCTTGACATCTTTGGTAAAGAACGTTTGACCAGGTAAGCTAGGGTTTATTTCTGGGCACTCTATTCTATCCCATTGGTCTATTTATTTGTCTTTATTCCAGTACTACACTGTTTTGATTACTGTAGCTTAGCAACATATTTTGAAATCAGGAAGTGTAAGTCTTCTAGCCTCGTCATTCTTCTCCAAATTATTTTGTCTATTTAGAGTTCCTTGAGATTCCACATTAATTTGGGGATTTGTTTTTTCATTTCCGTAAAAAATGCCATTGGGATGTTGATAGGGATTGCATTGAATCTATAGATTGCTTTGGATAGTATGGACATTTTAACATTATTAATTCTTCCAGTCTATGAATGCGAGACCTCTTTTTATTTATTTTTGTCTTCTTTAACTTCTTTCAGCAATGTTTTGTAGTTTCCAGCATACAAGTCTTTTACCTCCTTAGTTAGATTTATTCCTAAGTATTTTACTGGTTTTGATGCTACTGTGAATGGAATTGTTTTCTTCATTTCTTTTTGGATAGTTCGTTGATAGCGTATAGAAACATATATTGATTTTGTGTCCTGCAACTTTGCTTAATTTGTTTATTCTGTTTTTTCTTGGAGTCTTTAGGGGTTTCTGCATATAAGATCATGCAATCCTGCAAACAGGGATAACTTTACTTCTTCCTTTTGGATTTGGATGCCTTTTATTTTTTTTCTTGCCTATTCAATCTGGCTGGGACTTCCAGTATTATGTTCAAGAGAAGTGGCATGAGTGGGCATCCTTGCCTTGTTCCCGATCTTAGAGGAAACACTGGTGGTTTTTCACTATTGAGTATGATGTTAGCTGTGGGCTTTTCATATCTGGCCTTTGTTATGTTGAAGTAAGTTCCTTATAAACTTAATTTGGTGAGAGTTTTTATAATGAAACAATGTTGATTTTGTCAAATGCTTTGTCTGCATCTGTTGAGATGATTATATGCTTTTTATCCTTCATTCTGTTAATGTGGTGCATCACATTGATTGATTTGTGTATGCTGAAACATGCTTGAATCTCAGGGATAAATCCTATTTGGTCATGGTGTACGATCCTTTTAATGTGTTGTTCAATTTAGTTTGCTAGTATTTTGTTGAAGATTTTTACATCCATGTTCATCAGGGATATCGGTCTGTAGTTTTCTTGTAATATCTTTGTCTGGGTTTGGTATCACGGTGATGCTGGCCTCACAAAATGCATTTGGAAGTGTCCCCTCTTCTAGTATTTGGAAGAGTTTAAGAGGGATTGGTAGTAATTCTTCTATGAATATTTGGTAGAATTCACCCATGAAGGCATCTGGTACTGGGGTTTTCTTTGTTGATAGGTTTTTTGCTTACTGCTTCAGTCTCCTTATTTCTTAGTGGTCTGTCCAGGCTTTCTCTTTCTTCTTGATTCAGTCAAGGTTAGGTTGCATATGTCTAGGAATTTATCCATTTCTTCTAGGTTGTCTAATTTGTTGGCGAATAATTACTAATAATAGTCCCTTATGATCTTTTTTATTTCCATGGCATCAGTCGTAATGTTTGTAAAGGTTATAAAGCCTGTAGTTTCCTAGCCCACCATTTTGCTGATGTCATCTTGTGTTTATACAGTATGTATATATATATGTGTGTGTGCACATAAAATATTTTCCTTTTTTTTTTTTTTTTTTGCTGAGGAAGATTCACCCTGAGCTAACATCTGTTGCCAATCTTCCTCTATTTTCTATGTGAGTCATCACCATAGTATGCCACAGATGAGTGGTGTAGGTCTGCTCCTGGGAACTGAACCTAGGCCACTGAAGCGGCGTGCAGCAAACTTAACCACTAGGCCAAGGGGCTGGCCCTGTTTTTTGTTTCTGCATTTTACATAAATGGCATATCATATACACACAACCAGATATCCTTCTGAAACTTGCTTTTAAACACATAACATTTTTGAGCTTTAGCCATGTAAAATACATAGCTCTAGTTCATTGATTTTTTTGATTGTTTCACAGTATTCCATTATAGGACTATGCTTCTGTTTATTCAACTGTTCTCCTGTTGGTGGACATTTAAGTTGTTTCCTGTCTGTCACTATTACAAACAGTGCTACAATGAGAATGGTTCACATTTGTGACAGTTCTCTAGGTTACACATCAAAAAGTAGACTTGCAGGGTCACAGACTGTGCCTATCTTCAAATATACTATATGTTTCCAAATATCCGCCCGAAGGGTATCCAGTTTACCCTTCCAGGCGCTGGGTGTGATGATTCCTCTTCTTCCACATCCTCACTAATATTTGGTATTTTGCATTTAATTTTTATGAATCTGAGGAGTACAATATGGCATCTTCACTTGCATTCACATCATTAGTAGTGAGATGGAGCACCTTTCCTGGCTATTAGTATGTCCTCTTCTGTAAAATTCCTGTTAGCGCAGATTTTATAAATATGGAATTTAAGGAATTATATCTTACTTAAAAGGTTATATCAATGCTATATGCGATGATATATGTATAACACAAATGTCTACAGGTTCTCCAATTTTCTGGATTAATCCTTTCCTTTCTTTTCTTGCTCAGGCAAATGGACTTTATTCCCACATTTCCTATATTGTTGAGTTGTCATCAAGGTCTACAATATTTCTAAAGATTCCTGAGAAGAGTGCACCTGTGTGTGTGTGTGTGTGTGTGTGTGTGTGTGAGGTTTACGTATGTGGAATGGTTTTCTGTTCTGTTACCTCTCTATTCAAATTTTTAGTCACAGTTTCCTTCTAGATTCCTGGTGCCATTTTTGCCTCCTGTAACTTATTCAGTGTCTGCTCTACATCATTCTAATTATGGGAAATAATCTCTTCTTTATTCTCCAAAGAAAGTCTATCAAAAGGCTCTTTTGTGTAACCAAAATGTGTGGGATGATTTGGGGAAAGGTAATTTTGGCTAAGAAGAGAAAATGTCTATTGAGAGTTAGATATCACTGTTCCAAAAATTTTATTGGCAGTTTCCTGAAACCGGGAAGTGTACTGTGTCTGCCCCTAAGTACAGGTCTGCTGGCATTTTGCTAGATCCCCAGAGCTACATCCTACCTCCTTTCTTGACTACTTCTCTGATTTTCTTTGAATCTCACTTTCAACTTCCTGATAACAAATCCCAAATTACGTTCTGCAATGCACAGAAATATATTTCTTTGTGTCTCAAAACTCTCAGATTATTGTGGGAGCAACAATCTTGGGCAGGAATGGCTTAGGTTTCAGCTAAAAGAGCCAATCATAAAGTTTTCTTAAAACAAAATGCACTATTCAACCTGAATATATGCAGCCCCAATCCCCAACACATTCAAAAAGTACTGGAAGAAAATAGAGAGATACAGTATTTATTTGTAGGAGAGGCCCAAGCCAGTGTAATAAGGCAAGAAAAAAATATTATAATGCTAAAGATGTGAAAGGAAAAAGTAAAACTCTCTTTATTAATAGACATCCTGATTTTTTAATATAAAAGTTTCTATTAAAGTATAATATTTCAGGTTGAAAACATGACTCGTGTAAAAGATAAATACAAGTCAAACATTTTATTCAACTCATTAGTTAAAGAGGGATCCAGTGAAATGTTAACAGTAGTACAAAGGGAAAGTTGAGAAACAAAGATTTATATAGTCAGTCAAAGTGCTGCTGAGACAAATTTGCTAATAAAGGCAAAACTGGTTAATGTTCTACATAAACATAAACTATATTGAGGCTGGCCCGGTGGCGTAGTTGTTAAGTTTGCATGCTCTGCTTCGTCAGCCCGGGGTTTGCAAGTTCAGATCCCAGGTGCAGACCTAGCACCACGTGTCACGCTGTGCTGTGGCGGCATCCCACATAAAATGGAGGAAGATGGGCACAGATGTTAGCTCAGTGACAATCTTCCTCAAGCAAAAAGAGGAGGATTGGTAACGGATGTTAGCTCAGGGCCAATTTTCCTCCAAAAATAAATAAATAAACTATAACATTTGTGTTTATCTTTTCTACTTGACAGAAATCAGTTGCATCTGACTAGACAGAATTTACATGCATTGCCATGAATAGGAATTGTTTGCACTGCTTCAGGCAAGAATTATTTTCATTGTTGTTAGTTTTCTACACGTTAACTTCTACCTCTACAGAGATATAAAATAGCCTAATGCATAGAAGCAGTCAGAGGTCCAGCCACACCTTAAACAGATAATCCCCAGAGGTTCTGCTCGAGCAGCAGTCTGCAAACTCTAGCCCTTTGGCCAAATCTGACTCAGTGTCTGTTTTTATAAATAAAGTTTTATTAGAACATAGCCACAGTCCATGTTGTCAATAGCGGTTTTTGCACCACAGGGCCATAGTTTAGTAGTTGTTAGATTGTATGGCCCACGAAACCTAAAATATTTACTATCTGACCTGTTACAGAAAAAATTTGCTAATCCTTTCACTGGACATTGCATAGCACTCCATTGAAAAGACACCCAGTAATCTCTTTTGCCCATTTCCCAAATCTGGATGAATGTTCTTTAAAATCCCATGGATACTGAAATGGAGTAAAATTAGCAATGTCTCAGCATACAAAGCAAAATACAAAAATGTATTGCATCTCTATATAATAGCATAAAACAATTGAAAAATAAATATTAGGGCCAGGAAGGTGGGTGTGGCGATAAAGGGGTATCACAAGGGAGCCTTATGGTGATGGAACAGTTCTATATCTTGATTGTGGTTATGGTTATATGAATCAAAACATGTGATCAACCTGCATAGAACTATATACACGCGAGTGCACGTAACACTGGTGAAATCTTAATAAGCTCTGTGGATTACACCAATGTCAGTTTCCTGGTTTTGATATTACTGTGCCATAGTTATGTGAGATGTTACCATTGGGGGAAACTGGGAGAAGTATACACAGGAACATGCATTTGTTTGGAACTCCCTGTAAATCTTTATTTCAAAGTAAAAACTACATATACACTCAGAGAAAGCATATTGTTCACAAAAAGAATTGTTCTTCCAGAATGTCCATAGCAGCTTCATTAACAATAGCCAAAAACTGGAAACAACCCAAATATCCATCAGCAGGAGAATGGATAAAGGGATAGTGGTATATTCATATAATGGACTACGACTCGGCAATAGAAAGAAATGAACTACTGCTACATGGAACAGCATCAATGAATCTCAGAGATATTATGTTGGGAGAAAAAGCTGAACACAAGTGCACTTTCTATAATGATTCATATGCAGTTCTATAACAGGTTAAAAAAAAAAAACAGTAAAAAAAATGACATGCGATTGCCTCTAGGTGAAGATGGGGTGGTAGGATTGACTGCGAAGGGGGTAAGGAAACTCTCTGAGATGAGAGAAATATTCTGTATTTTGCTAGGGGAGTAGGTAGGTTACATAGATGTAAATTTTATACACACACACAGACTCAAAGATAACTGTTAGATTATAGTTAGTAAGTTTGCATTATCAGTGGTATATTTTAGACTTGAGTCAATGAGTAGGTATTTTGAGTATATCTACTCAACCAGGTTTTTCACAGTGGAGAATAGAGATACAAATACGCAAAGGGGGAATACTAGAATATACCTTGTAGTTTTGGATTGGGTGTGGAGGTATTAGTGTATATATATCTCTGTTACCTGTATGGGTCTGGAAGCAATTCCACACCAATAGCAATGAGCAATACGAGGGCCCACATCTTTATTTATAAATGTCATTCTCTATCTAAATGACCAGGACTCCTTGGAGAATAGCTGACTACAGCATGGAGGCATAGAAAGTACAAGATGAGCCTGGACTATCACATTGTTCCAGAAATTAAGGAAGTACTCAAAGAATGATGGAGATAAATCAAAATGACACTGGAGCTAGCTGGAAGCATTTTCACTGGCCAAATCTAGAATGATTTGAAAATCAAAACCAATAATAAAGTTACTGGTTTCTAAACCATTGAATAAAATAAGAATCTATGACTCAATACTGATAAAAATCAGTCAATTAATAAATGAGTGAGAAGAAAAGCTCTTTCTTACAGTAGAATGCCAAATAATAAGTTAGCAAGAATGATCGAGTGAGAAAATCATCAATAAATGCTAAAATTATTGGATAGAAGTTTGATGAGGAACAGAATATTTGCATAATTTTAGCACATCTCTCCACAAAATTCTTCATTAATTTGAAATGAAAGAATAATAAGTTTACAGTGGAGAAACTTGGCATTCTTTAACTTAACCAGGTGATCAAAGTTGTTATCACAGTGATGGGCATATCAACATTGTGTGCCTCCTGATACGATGCACTAAGGAGGACATAGCACCTCTGGAGTATTCCTGCCAAAGTGCATATCTTGGATAGATTCATGAGGACACATCCAACACACCCAGAGTTAGGAATAGTTTACAAAATAATTGTCCTGTACTCTTAAAAAGTATCAGAGTCAAGAGAGGTAAAGAAATACTGTCAGACAGTTCCAGATTAAAGGATAAATGACAGGTAAATATAATGTTTGATCTCGATTGGATCTTAGACTAGGAAAAATAGATATAAATGTATAAATGTCCTTGGACTGGGACAGTTGACATAGTATATTGTAGTTATGTAAGAGAATGTTTGTGTTTTTTGGAAAAACATACTAAAATATTTAGGGACAAAGTGGTACAATGTGTCCACAATGACTGCAACTTGCTCTGAAACAGTAAAAAAATTATGTAAATAAATCAATAAATGTGTGTATACATATTCATTCATACATACATACATATATATGTAGAGAGAAAGAGAGAGATTGTAAACCATCAGTGAATCTGGATAAAGGGTATACAGAGATTCCTAATACTATGTTCAAAGCTTCTCTTTAACCGTGAAATTATATAAAAATAAACAGTTACAAAAATACAACGTTTGCTTAACTGTTCACAGATTATGTTTTTAGGCATCAAACCTTTTATAAAAATAGTTTGCAAATGGAAGAATGGGGAGAGAGTAGAAACTGATTTCCCTCTGTCAGAAAAACCCTGGGAGGCATTTGATTTTTGCTCCCTGCTAGAGACGTAAAGGATTTGGCACATAATAAGCAGCCGTGAACATGTGAGCTGTTGACATTATTACAAATCTTCAGCTCCCAGGTTTCTTTTCATCTCCTATATAGCGGGCCTGAAATAAGTGCTGTCTGCCTCCAGGCTCCTCATGTATCGCCTATGGAAAATCGTATGGTCTTTCGAAGTTATATTGTTTCAGTGCTCCTGTTGTTATTGCTGAGTAACGAACCACCTTAAACTTAGTGATGTAGAACCATAAGCATTTTATGTTCACGGATTTTATGAGTCAGGAATTAGGAAAGGAAAGGGGGAGATCAGCTTGTCTCTGCTACGTGATACTCAGGACCTCAAGTGGGGAGACTGGCACGCTGGCTGTGACTTGACAATTGGGGGCAGGGATTATTTGAAGGCTTGTTCACTCACATGTCCTGCACTGATGTGGAGGGACGGCCAATGGGAGCATCCACATGTGGCCTCTTTGTGTGGCTTGGTTTCCTCACAGCGTGGGGGACTCTGGGTAGTCAGACTTTTTATACGGTGGCTGGGGGCTCCGGACAGGAGTCCTCTAAGAACAAAGTGGAGTCTTCACGGCCTTATTTGACCTTGCCTTGGAAGTCAGGAAGTCAGGCCACTCCTCTTCTACAACATTCTGTTGATTACAAGGGAGTCAAAAGCCCACCCAGCTATATGGACCCCGCCTTTCAACAGGAGGAGAATCAAGGTTATATTGTAGAAAAGAATGTGTGATGGGAATTATCGTTGCAACCATCTTTGGAAAATACAATCCATCTATCGCACCAAGTCTTTTCCATTTCAAAGAAACCTCTTATTTGCCTCAGACCATATGTCCTTCTTACCATTTACAACTATTTCCCCTTTAATTTTACTGAAAGATTCCAGAAAAGCTGTTCTCTAAAGACTAACTAGACAATACCACTAGTAACTACATCAATTCTACAAAAATCTCTCTCAAAAAATTGGGTTAACAGGGAGTGACCAAAAGAATTTCAATATATTGAGTGTAGTATAGATGCAGTCTTTTACATTGGAAATATATTCCCATTCTTTGGAATAAGAATCTCTGGGATGGGACTTGTCAGTCTTTAATATAATAGTCTTTCTAGCATCAGCTAGGAGCTTGTTAGAAATGCAGACTCTGAGGCCCCACCCCAGATCTACTGAATCAGAATCTGCATTTTTAACGACTCACCCCCCCCCCCAGGTGATTAGTATGCACTTTAAAGTTTGGGAAGGTCTGGCTTAATTAATTCTGATTTTGAGAACCACTGCCTTAAGGTATAGGCCATGAGCTCAGAAATGACTAACATGAGATTATTAGCTTCTCAGGCATCGAGTTGTCTTGTTGCCAACACTACAGGATTTCACTCAGTTTTCTAAATCTTGTTAATTACTTTAGCCAAAAAGTTATGAAAAATTATTTTGTATACTGTCAGTGCTTTCAAAGGAAAACACATTTACTGTCATGTTTACATTTCAGCAGAGTACTTATATATAAATTTTCTTTTAAAGTCCAATTTTTGTTTTTCCAATTTGTCATATGTACCTCATCAATATATTAAAGAGCATAGAATATTGCACATGACCCATTTCTATCATACCACTTACCATTACAGATAAGTGACACGTGTAGACCTTTCAAATCATATGCAAGTGACTGGTCGCCACCTGTATCTGTTGTCTACAACTGTTTGGTTGTCACGGGTGTAACAGCGTGTCTGACAGCCTGAATAGACCCAGTGTTAATGAAAAGGAACACCTGGGCAGAGCAGCGTCTCCGACTCTTGCCCCATCAGTTGCAACAGCTGAGATCTACAACCTGTCAAGAAAAGGTCAAGAAGGGCAACAAGCTTTGCAGAGAGAAAAAAATAAAAACAGGACCCAACTTAAGCTTTTCTAAGCAAGCTGGTCCCACTGAGTATGAGAGAATGACCGTAAAAAGGCCCAAGAGATGTCTCTGGTGATCAGATTTCAAAAGAAATGCAACTTTGGAGAAATAAAATATATTTTTGAGGAGAAGGTCCTGACTCTCTGTCTCTGCTTCATATGTAGGTATGGCATCATTCTAATCCTTACGATGTACCACGTTTCAAGGTTTTATAGAATTGTTGCTGTTCTTCATTAGCAGTGTATGGATAACTGGCTGTGAGTTTGCTTTGTGGCTAGTAGCTAGTATTGTACTCAGAATTCTGTGTAATGGATATGTCTGGGCTGAAATACAGTATTTGGAGATTTGATAGAAAACTGAGTGTGCAGCAATGTGAGGTGCTCTAGCTATGGCTGTTATATCAAAATGAAATGAACGCTAAGATATCCGTTTTGTAAAACTAGATATATGCGCATTGAAAAAAGACTGGAAGGAAATATAGCCACATGTAAATAATACTTATGTATGGGTGGTGAGATTATGTTAATTTAGTCTTTCTACTTTTCTGGTTTTCTAAGTTATAATAAAAATGTATTGCTAAGTATTACTTTGATAATTTCAAAAGGTGACTTAGTTTTACTTAATGAAAAAGGAGAGTGAGCAGGTAGCCATTTCACTACTGCTAAAAATAGGTGTGATGCCTTCATGAGCGCAGTGTGGTCTTAGACCAGCAGCAACTGCATCACAAGATGGACCGAATCAGAGTCTGCAATTTAACAAGATTCCCAGGTGAAGTCTGTGCACAAAAAAATTTGGAGAAGCACTGAGGTAGTGCATTAGTCTTATTAGTCTTAGGAAAGAGAATCATGCATTCTAAATATGTTAAATTCCCATAACAGGTGTTGCATTCAGACAGATTCCATGGAAAAGTAAACTTTTCCGATTGAGTCAATCTACTTAATTTAAATGTTCCCTATGCATAGAGATACATGGGGAAAGGAAATTAAAGGGTCTGTAGTAGAGAAATTGATTAAGGAGGGCAAAATGAGATCAAATGCAGATTATTTCTCCTTCAGTTTTCTTTCTCACTAACATTCCTTTGTACGGCAGTGGTTTAGCACCTGGAAATAAAGTTTGCTGGCAACCAAAAGTGATGGTAAACTTAAATAAATGGCAGGAGTTCCCACGGCGCCCTCCTTCTGCAGTTTGAGGGAAATAGCTTTACAAAAGCTTAGGTTGTAATTATTATAGCCAGTGGGTTTTCTAACGCCACAGCCATTCAAGAATCATTTGTAGTTGCTAATGCACTTATTATCTAAGTGTGAATGATGCACAGCGAGTCCAGACTCCCCTGTGTTTTCATATAACTCATGCCTCTATTCTTTCTCTCTTCTGTAAGCTGTTATCAAATGTGATATGTTTCATTTTTATCCAAAATATTTTATTCAGTAAACGTTCAGAATCCTGATAGGTGATAGATATGCTATTCTAAAGAGCCTAGTTTACAAATGAATTCAATATTTGCAAAGATTGTTAGAAGAGAAGGTGCATTGCTACTTCTAATTTTTTTAGGAGATCGTTACTTATGCTGCTTCCTCTCGCCTAGCCCCCATTCTGGGTGTGAGCGGGTTTGCGGGTGTGACTAATGAGAGAGACAGAAGGAAAGCAGCGTGATGCGTGGTCTACTACAGTGTTTCTTCAATTTAATGTGCGTGTGAAGCACCTGGGAATCTTGTTAAAACGCAGATTCTGAATATTTTCTTAGCAAGGTTGAAGTGGATAGAACCCACCCAGGCAAATAAGAAAACAAAATAAACAACAAAAAAACTGAGCCCAGCTAACTGATCTTGAGTAAGTTACTTCCGGTTTAGGATTATGTCAACTCTTAGATTTTATCATCTGTAAAATAGGGCTAAAAATTGTGAGGATTCAAACAGCAAAACAATGTTTGCAAAGTACCTGACACACGGGAGAAACTCAATAAACAGTAGCTGCTGTGTTATTACCATTAGATAGATGGCCTGGCGTGTACAATAGATTGAAGGAAAAGAGGTGTCAGATGAAACTGCTAACATATGTCACGATGTGAAATCTCAAGCTTGCTTATGCCTGGCCCTTTTTAGCTCCTTTAACTGCAAGAATTGCCCCCTGGGCCATGAACTGACAGAGAAGAAAAATGAGATGCTAATATCGTTTCAGCATTGTCATCTTCAGTCCATAGCCACTTGCCCGTATTGCATCACTATCAGTTTTTGACATCATTTTTGTTCTTCTCTTAGGAATGGATAGTAGCGCCTAACCTTTTGGACTTTGTAGCCACCTTATTTTCCTGGTTATAACCTCACATCTTTTTGTTTTTCTTGGATAAGAATGGGAATTCTCCCTTCAGCTAAGTTACCTTAAGCTCCCTTAAAGTCCCAGCAACACTCCAGTTCTAACTCAGGCTAATCCTGTGAAGGTCCTAGCATTTACCCCAGTCCTTGGAAAGAGAACCAGATTGTCTTAGACCTGCCAATAAAAATACTGGAACGGGGGCTGGCCTGGTGGTGCAGGGGTTAAGTGCGCATGTTCCGCTTTGGCGGCCTGGGTTTGCCGGTTTGGATCCTGGTTGCGAACATGGCAGCGCTTGGCAAGCCATGCTGTGGTAGGCATCCCACATATAAAGTGGAGGAAGTTGGGCATGGATGTTAGCTCAGGGCCACTCTTCCTCAGCAAAAAAGAGGAGGATTAGCAGTAGATGTTAGCTCAGGGCTAATCTTCCTCAAAAGAAAAAAAATATTGAAAGGAATTTTAACAGATTTATTAGTTAAATATTTCAGTCTCTAGTTGCACAACAGATCCCCACACAAAATCCCCTGCACGTACACAAAATTACTCCCTCACACACCCTCTGATTGCATTGTACTGGAATGACACACTCAGCAGACAGGAAGGGAACTTCAGCTTTGTGTGTTGGTGGTTTGTTTCCAAGGGATTCCATTTCTTTGGGTTTATTTTATATGGTACGGGGTTCGTTTACAGGTACCCTTCACACGTTGAGGTGTTCTGAGTTAAAACTGTGCTTTTTTTCTTGGTCAGTGTCGAATGTCTGATTTCTACATTGATGTTTTGACATCTCACCCTCAGCGGATGGTTCTGAAATCTCATCAGCTGAGTATTCATTGGGTCCAGGATGACTAGTTGGACTCATTTTTCTTAGCTATTTTTGTACTTATTCCTGTTAAGTTGTGTTAAAACTTTTCTTTCACTGATCCTGTTTTCTGGCAAACTTTAAGTCACATTTTTCTTTTTCCATAGTCATACATATAACTCAGTTTCGTTTTATTTGTGATTGATTTACTGGCATAAAGTTATCACTCATTGTATGATTATTATAGTGTATCCATTCAAAATTTATCAAGACTTAATAATCACTATTGTAAACATCACTAATATTATCAATACTAATGCAATTGCTATTGCCTTATTGTTAACCATGAACACTATTATTAATAATGCATGATACCTCATGGTGTGAAATATTCAAAGTGTATTGATTTGAATCATATTGCTAATGTAGTTTCTTTTTCCTAAAATCGTCTCAAGCATTAACAGTTTTATTCCAGCATAGATCTTATGGTCTGTCTTGGTTAAATAATGAGCACCTATTATAGTTAAAATCCGGAGCTAGAGGGGCTGGCCCCGTGGCTGAGTGGTTGGGTTCGCACGCTCCGCTGCAGGCGGCCCGGTGTTTCGTTGGTTCAGGTCCTGGGCGGGGACATGGCACTGCTCGTCGGGCCATGCTGAGGCGGCGTCCCACATGCCACAACTAGAAGGACCCACAATGAAGAATATACAACTATGTGCGGGGGGCTTTGGAGAGAAAAAGGAAAAAAAATAAAATCTTTAAAAAAAAAATCCAGAGCTAGATACCAAGAGTATTTAGTGAAGGAGAGTCAAGGCCTTTGACCAATGTGTAGACTAGTTGGGAAGACACAAAGCATGTTACAAATCAGAGAATCTCTGGGTGGAGAAGGTCCCTGTCTCAGTCTGCTCAGGTTGCTTTAACAACATACCATAGACCAGGTGGCTTCAACAAGAGACATTTCTTTCTCACAGCTCTGGAGGCTGGAAGTCCAAGTTCAAGGTGCCTGCAGATCCTGTGTCTGGTAAGGGCCCCGCTTCCTGGCTTATAGATAGTCCCCTTCTCACTGGGTGCTCACACGGCCTTTCCCTCGGTACTCATGGAGAAAGAGATGCCTCTATCTTCTTCTTATCTTCCTCTTCTGATAAGGGCACTGATCCCACCATGAGACTCCCACTCTCTTGACCTCATTTAACCCTAGTTACTTCCCAAAGGCCCACCTCCTAATACCACCACATTGAGGGCTAGGGCTTCAACATATCAATTTTCAGGAGTTGCAAACATTCAGCCCATAACAGTCCGTAAAGTTCATAGTGTTTCTCTGATCCTTAAGTCTTCTCTGCAACCCCAGGAAGTACTCACACTGTCTGTTGTTAAATATTTCCAATAGCAGGAACTTCATTATCTTGTGAGACAACAGCCCAATCTGTGTTAAATCAGTTCTGGCTGTTAGGAAGTTCTCTTTTTTTGAGGAAGATTAGCCCTGAGCTAACATCCATGCCTGTCTTCCTCTATTTTATATGTGGGACTCCTGCCACAGCATGACTTGGTAAGTGATGGCATAGGTCCACATCTGGGGTCCGAACCAGTGAACCCCGGGCTGCCGAAGTGGAGCGTGCGAACTTAACTGCTGCGCCACCAGGCGGCCCCAGGAAGTTCTTTTTTGAATTGAGGTGAAAGTAATCTTCTAATAGTTTTTAACTGTTGACCATATTTCTGTCATTTGGGGCTCTATAGAACCATTCTTTTTTTTTTTTAAAGGAGGCTTCTTTTTTTAGAGGAAGATTGGCCCTGAGCTAACATCTGTTGCCAATCTTCCTCTTTTTTTTTTTTTTCCCCAAAGCCCCAGTACATAGTTGTGTGTCCTCGTTGTAGGTCATTCTGGTTCCTCTGTGTGGGATGCTGCCACAGCATGCCTTGATGAGTGGTGAGTAGGTCCACACCCGGTATCCGAACCTGCAAATCCTGGGCCGCCAAAGCGGAGCACACAAACTTAACCACTTGGCCATGGGGCTGGCGCCCCTATAGAACCATTCTATTTACTCTTCATGTAGGAGTACTTGGAGTAATCAAAGATTATTAGCATATCACCTCTTACCCATCCCCCAAACTTCTCTTCTCCAAGATAAACATTCCTAGTCTCCTCCGGGGTTCATCCTGTGCAAGCTCATGGTTTTACTCTTTTTAATTTTCTGGATGCTGGCCTTTCTATATGCATAAAATGTTAAATAATAATACAATATTGTACACGTTAAGTGCCTGGTAACTAATACAGGCAATGAGAGTTATAGGAGTTCAGAGAAAGGAATATTAACCAAGGTCCGAGTGATTGGGAAGGGTTAGTGGATGATGTCATACTTGCACCTGGGTCTTGGACACGTGAAGATGGAGACGGTAATGTGAAAAAAGTCCCAAATTTGCATTGTCTCTGGCTACTTCAGGAATCATGTTCAGATCAGTTTAGCTCAGCTGCATGCCAAGTACAGGCATTGAATTACTCCATTGAAATCCATTAAAAAATATCTGTACCAAAGTTTGATTAATCTTTGTCCCATATTTTCTCTAACAAATAATGGCCAATTTTTATGCATTTCCATGTAAAGCAAGTTGCATGTGTATTTGCATTTCATTGACTACCTCAGTTTTAAGAACACCCCGTGAAAGGTTTTAGATGTATAATTTTCAGTGGGGTGATTTCATTGTGATGGGATATGCCAGGGAGAGACCTCTCCTGCCATGAATTAGATGCTCCTAAAGCAGGAGGTTCTTCTCATGAAAATACCAAATTACCTAAGTTTTGGGTTCAGTGGAGTCTAGTCAATCCAAGACTCAAACAAGTGTAACATTTTCCGTGAAACTTTCACTGACTTTCAGAGGCCGGGAGTGAACAGAACTAAGGAAAGAAAGGAGAACACAGAGACAGGATGTATAAGGACACATTCGTGTACTTAGGAGAGAAGCTTTGGGTAGGATACGTGTGCTGTGCTAACCTATGTGGTATTCAAAAGATAAGCCGTGTTGCGTGTAGTGACACAGTATACTATGCTTAGGATCTTTGCGCTGTAACCGGTGTGGTGGGGGGTGTGTATGTGACAGTGCTTAGGTTAGTTTTCTCTGCTTAGGTCAGCGGATGGCTGGCTGTATGGGAATAGGTGAGCTATTTGAATGAAAACCTAAGGAGTAGCTTCCAAAAAGGGCCAAGTTCCAGGTCCTGATGTGAAGGTTCCCATAGCAAATCTCTTCCTTTAGCTTGAAAACATTTATTCATTAATCACCAAATAAAACTGAGCATCTATTGTGTGTCAGCACCACAGTAGGCCCTGGAGATGGTGAGCAAAACAGACAGGTCTCACTCTTCGAGGTCCTCGTAGTCAGAGAGACATATTAATGTAAGAATCACGTGCATAACTATCTGTTGACCTAACTGTTCCAAAGGAAAAGAACACGGTGCTCTGACAGAATAACACGTTGTGTGTCCTCTTGTGTATTCCCTAATATACCTAGACACACGAGCCAGTTGCTGCCACAGACCCTGGTGGTTTGACCCTCAAGAGGCTGCATCTTCCTTTGGACCCTTACAAGACTCAAGTCATGCTTACCTTATGACACTTCATGGGTGTCAGTGTCATTAGCCATTGATACATCTGTCTCCTCAAGTGGAGCGTGAGCTCCTGGAGAACAGAAACTTGTTTGACCTGGCCCTGTGTCTCTCGCCCAGTGCTTGGCACACAGTATGGATTCAGTAAGTGTTAGCCGCTTGACTAAATAAATCCTACTGGCGATGTGGTACAGGTTACAGTTATATCCTGAGGCAGCATTTTTCAGCAACAGTGCAGACCACAAGACCTCTTTACCTCAATTATGTTCTGATGTCCCTGCATATCAGATGGTACTGGTTTATTATAGAATGAATCTTTGTAAGTTCCATTCTTTTTAATGGTATGCTCCATTTCAGAGCATGCGTTTGAAGCTCCTCAGAGATCTATCTAAAAATCAAAGTTTTTTCTTTAAAGATAGCATTTAGAAAATAAGCAAACTTTGCATTAGAGAGTCAAGTGCAATTAATTATTGGTTTGGGAGCAAAGCTTTAAAATGCCAAATAAATCCCAGGTGTCTTCAGTGAGTGTATCGGGCTGATTGTGATGCTGCTAAATCTAAAGTGGATTGTGACTGTGGTGATGGATTTGAAAAATTTCTATTATTCTCTTTTTTCAGGAGGAGGGGGTTAATTGCGTTTAATATGCATCCAGTTTCCTGCTTCGTCAGCCCTTTTGCCTTTCAGTTTTACTGACAATTCTCCTGCTAACACCCTTTCCAGAGGCTAAAATATATCTGCATACATCCAGTCTATTTAACTTATTCCCTAGAATGAGATAGCAATATTACGGAAGCGGGACTTGCAAAGAATTGAGAAGGGTAAATTTTTTTCTGCTCGGCCTGCCGTAATAAATATGGAAAACTCAGTAGACCGTGATGGCGCAATAAGTCTGCTAAAAGATAACTCTGAGTTGTCCAGTGCGGGCCTTCGAGACTCCCGTGACCCTCAGGGTGGAGGCCTCAGTTCATTAGCCAGCTTAAATTGCGTCAAGGAAAGAATGGGCTCCCACAAAGGTGAAATGCTCCTGAATGAGCCGTTCATTGTTTACCTGCAGACTGAAGTCACCTGATGATATTTCTTCGAATTTTACTAATGGATTCCCGGCCCTGCTGCTCCGATGGCCTCGGGCAAACGCCATCATAAAAATGCAGGTGTGCTTAGCAGGTATAATAAAAGTATAATAAAAGTGCAGATGTGCATAGCGGGTTTGTCAGTTGACATGCTCGTATCAGCTTAAAAGGACTTCACATTCCTAGAAATTAAGAAATGAATCACTAGTGTGCTGGTTCTCTGATTGCCCTCTCTCCATCATTTTCTCTGCAGGCCCAGCCTGACTAGGCTATTTTACAGGAGCTCGAGATGACTCATTACTCCACATTACTCTGTCTCACAGATGGCATCATTTTATCTTATGCACAAAGAGACTGACAAGTGACATTGTTGCATTGATTTGATTGTATCAGGCAATGGAGAGCACTGGCTGTGATGAATATATAATCTGGGACAGGAGTTTGCGTTTGGGACTTGGGGCTTCGGTAGGATAGATAGGGAGATAAAAAGGGAGATTTTTTAAAAGGGCATATAGAAGGTGGAAAGGAAGAAGTGTTGAGAGAGAGTGCGCTCTCTGTATAAGCAAGATATTATTTTCTGTACATCAGAGAATACTGAAGACTCATAGATGGTTCTCAGGCTAATCTAGTCATTTGGCACTGAAAAGTAGTTTTTAAACTGTGCTAAAACTGTTGACCCAAGGCTTTTCAGTTCCTGCCCATAGTTATAGACTTGCTGGTAATTTTCATTAACCAAGGAACCTAGGGATGCTGTAAGTATGAGCTAGTGAGTGGCTTCTTGCCAATGCTGAAATGATAGGGCCACAGTTTCTCCCATTAAGTCAAGTATGAGAGAGAAGAATCCTCTAAAATGTGTGTGTGTGTGTGTGTAGTGTGTGTGTTTGTATGCATGCTTTTCTTTAGTGGTGGCCACTGAACGCAAGTGTGGAAATATGTGGAAATTCACTGAAATATGTTTTATCTTATCATGTAGGATGACTCAAGGATAATTTTGTAGAGTTTCTTCTGACATATTCAGAAAAAAACCCCTGTCAACTGTGGGGAGAATCCTCTGTCTATTTCCTCTGTCAGAAAGCTAGATATTTTGTTATAGGTACCTGCCATTGTGAGAATGGAATTATCAGAGCTTTTTGTTACACAAAAAGGGCTCCTCATTACGCTCAGCAAAGCGTGGAAATACCGGTGCAATTTACTATCATAGCCAAATAACAGAAGGCTCCTTCTTAAGGAGCTTAATGCACCCGTAAAAAGTCAGGTTTTCTAGATCAAAGCCAGAGACGCTTTCTTGCCGGTGTAGCAGGTATTAATTTTACTCTATCACAAACTCCGGATACAAAAAATATCCCAATATTTTTTAAACTAAATTAAATGTGACCTGAAGTCCCCCGTAAGGGGGCCCTGGGGAGGATTTCATATCACTCATTATCAAGTCTTCCTTCCAACTTCCCCAGGGTTGTGGGAAAGCAATAGGGGTTTATGCAATCCAGAGTTTGAGAAGTCCCCCAGTGACTTGGCCCACAAAGTTCTTGCTGATGTGCTTATTAGCCAAGCCTTCATTTTCCACTGGGGATGGCGGTACCGCTATTTCCCTGACTGGCTCGGGCACAGGGTTTGGATGAAAGGTCTAGCACATTTGTTCTCTAGATGGAGCTCACCTGTGGTTCCATCGCTTCCCCACTGACTCTGAGGGCTTCAAAGCATGGGTCCCAGCTATGGGGACCACAAAAAGCCCAGTCACTTTTCCAGTCTTGGGGACTCGCTCATAGACCCAGGGTCAGCTATTTTGCCAGCCTCTCTCTCCAAGCACTTCCCTCCATCCTGACTGTCTCTGGGATGATTTTGCACAATCTCTTCCCAGGGGACCTTGATTGCCACTCTCTGCAGTGGGAGAGTGGGACAGGAAATACTGAAATCAGCCTGTTTTATTCAAATTACGTGATAGCAATAGCTTCATGAACTAAAGAACTGCTGCCATCACCGCAAAGTAAATGAATATATGGCCCATGGAGTTGTGATCTACGATTGATTAACAAGTCACGAGGACAGAGAAACAGACTGTGTCTTACACTAAAAGCTATTCTAGACTCATCTTCCCAAAGTATGGCTCCATTGTGTCACTCCCCTCCTTTAAAAGATGGGTGGTTTCTTATTGGCTATCAAATCAAATAAAATTTTTCCGACCTCTACACCATGGTCTCAACCCGCCTTTTCAGTTTTCTCTCCTGTCAGTACTCCATGCTCAGGCAAAACGGGGCTCTGTGTTATCTGCACATTCTGTTGTGTGAACGTTATGACCCGCACGCCATTGCTCAGGCTGTTCTCGCTGGAATGCCCTCCCTTTGTATCTGCTGGTTGAGATCCTACTCAGGGCTCAGAGTTCAACCCAGGGGCTGTTTCCTTCAGGGATCCTTTCCTGATTCCTTTGATTTGATTTCCTTTCTTTCTCCTTTGAACCCCAGCACATTTCATTTGTCCTTCTCTTTTTATAATTCTCATAGTCTGCCTTAGATTGTAGTTATTTGTAGCTTTGCTATAGCTTTTCAACTCGATTGCACATTTCCTGAGGGCAGGCACCCTGACCAAGGGCCGAAGAATCTCCTAGCTTAGTGCCTGAAAGGCTAGACATTTAACGATTAATTTTGAAATTAGTAGATCATATCCCAAGCTATTTTTTAGGTCAGATGTTTTTTCTTTCTTCCCACAGTGCCTCCAGGTGTTTGGGGCTATATCTGTTTTTATACATGTGAATTTCTCTCTCCAACAGTTCTTGCACCTCGGCCCCCTGCAGAGTAAACACATAACTAGCTATTTTTTCCTGGTTGTTTTCATTTGAGTTTTCTTCGTAGTTTCTTTTTTGATGCATCACTGAGAAACCGTTTCTTTGTCCCTTTCGCTATGTTTCTCTTTCAGTTCAGTTAAACTGTATTGGAATAGAAGAGGTAACTCTGGACCCTACGTTTATCTAACTTTTAAAAAAGTTGATAGAAACTCTAAGCACCACAAGAATAATTCTGAAACAAACAAGCCACCAAAATAACATTGGAAGCTTTTTATTAAAAAAGTGGGAGGGGGGTTCTATTTGCATGCTGTAAAACTTTCAGTGTTGTGCCATTAATCACTCTACCAGTTTGCTTTATACGAAACTAAAAGTCACATGTAATGATCCTAATAGACTGAAAAGGGAGGGAGGGAGGGAGAGAACGCTAAACATAATCGTTATGTAAAAACTCACTTTATAGAAAGGGGATAATGAACATTTATGATCATCCAGAGACAGAACCCCTGGTGAGAACAAGACAGTGCTAAATGCATGCTAAACAAATAATCGGTGCAGAATATTGATTTAATAGCATTTAAAAATATACCTCTGTGATGCCAAATGAGAATCTAAATACGAAATATTGTTAACATGTAACACAGAAAGAGGCTTGTTTAGAACCACATTTACGTTGCAAACAGGGAGGCCCAGCATTTCAGTAATGAAAAACTTGTCTACCTGTCTGGATAATATACTCATTTTAATTAATTTAATTGTATTTCATACAATTGTTAATATTTATGGGTAAAAATGTTCAGGACTAGAAAATATTTAAAGTCATCACATGCAACAAAAGAAGCCTGTAAAATTTTGTTGGTCTCAGTCTCGTCCAAGGAGAGATTTCCATTTCGGGTCTAAGTCCTCAGAAGTTGAAGCAATGAAGTGTACGATATGTACTATTTCCATGAGTGATCACGTTTCTGTTAACTGTCTAAGAGACTAGATATTAGAATGCAGACATTGTCACTGAGAAGATGAAATACGCTTTTGTTGTAAGACTGTAGTGAAATTAATCAGCATTTGAATATTATTCTGACCTTGATATAATGATAGTACCCGAACACAATATAAGCCATCAGCATTGTTTTGCATCTTCTATTTTTAGTTTTGTATTATTGAAAAAAAAAGAAATGTGAAGTGAAGGTGGTGCATGGTAAAGGTTGTTCCTCCTGGTGAGAGCCCCGAACTATATTGGTCCTGGTTCTGCCATTAGCTAGTGTATGACTTTGAATAAGTCACTCTGGTCCTCAATTTCTTCATTTATAAGCTTACTGTTGAAATACTAATATTTCATATTCTAAATCAATGAGAAGATGAGAGCTCTGCTCTCCTGGCAGTACTTAAGGGGGGATATGAACATCTTATACAGAAAGGTAGACGGGGACTTTACCTGACTGAATTCGTCTCCTTGAAAGCCACGTGAGAGCCATGTGGCCTTTACTTAGGCTCTATCCTGCATAGGAACGACCCCAGTCCCCTATGGACCACAGATTTTTTTAGAAAGACTGCTTTTTTTTCTTTTAAGGTTGGCCCTGAGCTATCATCTGTTGCCAATCTTTTATTTATTTATTTATTTTTTCTTCTTCTCCCCAAAGCCCCCCAGTACATAGCTTTATAGCCTAGTTGTAAGTCCTTCTGGCTGTGCTATGTGGGACGCCACCTCAGCATGGCTTGATGAGTGGTGCTAGGTCTGCGCCCAGGATCCAAACTGGTGAAACCCTGTGCCGCTGAAGTGGAGTGCGTGAACTTAACCACTAGGCCACGGGGCTGCCCCAACACGGATTCTTAATTTAGAACAAATGAAGTCTTTCAAAGCTTGTTCTCAATGCTTAACTCTGAATGAACTAGGTTCCCTAAAGCCAAGAGTTCTCTGTGCATGGTCTGAGAAGGCCTTTGTGTCATTATAGGGTCAATGCCTAATACATAGGGACACATTTCTGCTCTGGTGTTGGAAGACACATTTTTTCATGACAGCATTTAGGGGTTCTCACTGCGCTTGGGATAAAACTTCATACCCACCCCACTCCCACATTTTTTTCAACCTACCTCTTGTCGGAAACTGTAAACTACATGCCAGTATATAAAATAGAAATGTAAAAGTGAATCTCTTACCTGAAGACAGGGCGTTATTTAAACTCTGCTGGTCCTCAACTGCTACAATTGTATTAATGCCTCTTTTAAAGAATGGATCTTTTACATAAGCAAAATGATTTGTTTCCAGGGATTGCAGTTAGAAACAAATGCATTAATGAAATTCCAAATGTAACATTTAAAAGGGCCTCTTCCTTCATACATCTTAAGGTAACTTTTTAAAGAGTCTTAAGATAGTTCATTTGGTACAAGGAAACCAAGGAATTTATACTGAGCAGAAAGACAAAATCATTAAAAAAAATTCTTTGTATTGCATATTGTAGGATAAAAGTAAGTCAACTAAAGTCCCTTGAGGCCAGAAAGATATTTATTGCATTCAATGTGATTACTTGATATATATTGAATATTTTTATTTTAGCATTACATTTAATCAGTTAATTAAGATAATTTATTCCAATGTAAGAACAAATGTAGGAACAAAATATTATTTCGGAGAGTACTTTTGGAAGAAGCAGCCAAGATAAGGAAGTGTATTCTCTAGAGTTTCTTCCATCTGAGAGTCGCTGGCTAGCATCATAGGGATGTCACAAGAAAAAATGGTAGTAGAGTTGGGAGCAGACTGGGGCAGAAGGAAGTTATAATCGTTCTGAAAACGACTATTCTGCTGAACAGAGGTGCCATTTTGATGCCGTATCATTATCCAAATATTTCATTCTTTCCGGAAGTTATGGATATTCCAAGGAATATTTCATAAAGTCTTTAAGTGATTTTCAGTGATAATTTTAAAACAAACATCTTCAATTCCTTTTGCTTTGTTTCTTACGTAAAGAAAATCTGAACTCCAAAACAGAAAACACATTTCTATTGTGTGAAAGATATTTTAAGTCACTGTGCTTATTAAATATTACTAGTTGGCATTTAACATAACCCAAAATGTAACACAAATTTCTTCAGAGAGTAGAAGATAGCTCAATTTACCAGGTAGAATTTACAGTGGCATAACTAAGGTGCAGCGAGGCCAGAGTGCTTACTAATTAGTACTGATTCCTGAGCCGCATTCCCCTGGTGCAACTCCCACTGAAATCAACAGGAATCTTGCAGCGACTCAATTTTCTCATGTAGCTCTCAGATCTAAAGAGTACTGAAAGGCCAGCCTGGTGGCGTGTAAGGTAAGTTTGTGCACTCCACTTCAGTGGCCCGGGGTTTGTAGGTTTGGGTCCCAGGCGCAGACTTAAACACCGTTCATCAAGCCATGCTGTGGCAGCATCCCACATACAAAAAAATAAAGGAAGATGGGCATAGACGTTAGCTCAGCAATAATCTTCCTCAAGCAAAAAGAGGAACATTGGCAACAGATGTTAGCTCTGGGCCAATCTTCCTCACCAAAAAAAAGAGAGAAAGTATTGAAGACCTTAGTCAGTATATAAATGCTGTGTTTTCGTAGAAAGTGGAAGAATTTGTGTGTTCCAAAATAATGCAATATGGACTTTTGCGTAACAAGGAACCACCAGCGAGACTTAACCAGATTGAAGACTGCAACCTAAATAAACAGAAATTAGTCTCATCTCTGCCTTGGCCGTAGAGCAGGTCTCCACTGGCAAAGCCAAGTAGAGGCTTGGGTTTTTTTCATAGATACCTTTAAGTTTGAAGTAAAAGTAAAAAAAAGATCTTTGTTATATATACAATTGTCAGGTCTTTTAGAATGAAAGTAATATTTTGGTGGTACTGACAATGCTGGCTTCATTAATTAGAACATAAAAGTAACAAAATTGAGCATGCTCTTGTTGAATTACTGAGTGTGTTTCTTTGTGCATGTCTGTATGCATATATACCATATATACTTTTTTTTTTGAGGAAGATTAGCCCTGAGCTAGCATCAGCTGCCAATCCTCCTCTTTTTGCTGAGGAAGACTGGCCCTGAGCGAACATCCATGCCCATCTCCTCTACTTTATATGTGGGATGCCTACCACAGCATGGCTTTCCAAGCGGTGCCATGTCCGCACCCGGGATCCAAACCAGCAAACCCCTGGCTGCTGAAGCGGAACGTGCGAACTTAACCGCTGCGCCACCAGGCTGGCCCCTGTGCATATACATTTTTCAAGTTCAAATTACAGTTATACTTAATACTTAAGGAAGACAAACTTTCTCAAAGAAATTTATGAAGAATTTTCTTTTCTTTTCTTTTTTTTTTTTTTTTCCTGTAAACATGTTTTTATTTCTCTTGGGTATATACCTAGAGGTGGAGCTGCTGGATCATACACCCTGTTTCAAGTTTGGGGAACGGCTAGACTGTTTTCCAAAGTGGCTACACCGTTTTACATTCCTGCCAGCAGTGCATGAGAGTTCCACTTTCTCCACATCCTCACCACCACTTCTTATTTTCTGCCTTTTTGCCTATAGCCATCCTACTGGATGTGAAGCATATCTTGATGTGGTTTTGATTTGCGTTTCCCTGTGACTAATGATGATGAGCATCTTCATGTGCCTATTAGCCATCTGTATATCTTCTTTGGAGAAATGTCTATTCAGATAATTTGCCCATTTTTAATTGGGTTATTTGTCTCTTAGTTGAGTTGTAAGAGTTCTTTCTATATTCTTGATATATGATTTGTAAATATTTTCTATCTTTCTGTGAGTTGTCTTTTCACTTTATTGATGGTGTCCTTTGATACACCTAAGTTTTAAATTTTGATGAAGTCCAATTTATCTATCTTTTTCTTTTGTAACTCTTTTTTGGGGGGGGAGTGTCACTTATGCTTTTGATGGTGTATCTAAGAAACCATTGCCTAACCAAGGTCAGGAAGATTTACTCCTATGTTTTCTTCTACAACATAGGAGTAAATTGAGTTATTGATAGGTTACAATCTTGTGAAATTTCAGTTGTACATTAATGTTTGTGAGTCATGTTGTAGGTGCACCACTTCACCCTTTGTGCCCACCCCCCACCCCACCTTTCCCCTGGTATCCACTAAACTGTTCTTAGTCCATAATTTTAAATTCCTCATATGAGTGGAGTCATACACAGATTATCCTTCTCTCGCTGGCTTGTGAAGAATTTTCTTACAGAGTCCTTTTAAAAAGTAGCAGGTGATAAAGCCTTTGTAAGGCATTATTAAATTAAATAGTTTGGATTAAACAAATTGTCCCTAAAATCCTAGTTAGATGGCTGATAGGGAAGGAATTTTGCTCTTCTTTAGGAGTTAGTTGAATATGCACCTCTTACAGATTGATTGAGGAGTTGGCTTTTTTTTTTAATTTCTCAAGATAGGAATACTATATTGCTTTTGTTACATTTCTGCCGTGGGAAAAGATGGTGTATTAGTTTCCTAGGACCGCCGTAACAAAGTACCCAAAACTCATAACAGAGATTTATTATCTCATAGTTCTGGAGGTTAGAAATCCAAACTCAAGGTGTCAGCAGGCTTGATTCCTGCTGAGCGCTGTTTTGGAGGATCTGTTTCAGGCCTCTCTCCTAGCTTCTGGTGGTTTGCTGGCATCGCTCCAAACTGCCTTCATCTTCACCTAGCATTTTCCCTGCATCTCTGTCTCTTCACATCGTCTTCCCTCTGTGCACATCTGCCTCTGTGTCCAAATTTTCCCTGTTTATAAGGACACAGTCCTGTTGGATTAGGGCCCACCCTAATGACCTCATCTGACCTTGATCAGCTGCAAGGACTTTATTTGCAAATAAGGTCACATTCACAGGTATTGCAGGTTTAGGACTTCAAATCTGTTGAGGGGGACCCAATTCAACCCATAACAGATGGGAAGTTGAAATCTGAAATTAGAGCAAAAACAAAAATGGAAAGAGAGGACCAACATTTTGTTGAGAGATTTCCATTAGATTAACAGAGATCGCCAGACTGTGCCAGGTGCGATTCTGAACAACTTGATAATGACTCTACCACAAACCAATGATGTTTAGGTGAGGTAGGCAGGAGCGGGTAGCTGCTGAAGGTTTAGCTGGATGACAGGCCAATATTCCAAAAGGTTAGAGAGTCAATGCGGCATTCGTGGCCTTGGTGATCCTAGACTACAGATTGTTTGTTCTCTGCATTTTTAATTTTTATTTTGCCTGTCTTGAACATGTATGTTCATGGTTACCAAAAGTAGCTCAGATTTCTATAGTGGATTCTGCTATTTATTAAGACTGGAATATAAATGATAGATTGGATGCTGGATTACTACATGTAGGCTGTTAAAAAAAAATCTACTGGAATAAATTACCTAGATACAAGAATCTGGCCAGTATCCCCCCTCCCTTGAATTGGCCTGATGTCACGGAGCCATGTACTAGTCCCAGGTTTCAGAGTGTATTAAGAAAGTATTTCAATCAAAGTTTGGAGATACATTATTCCTTAGATTTACCTAGGATTGGTATGAAATAAAAGAGAGATTTCTAGTTATTTAATTACACCATAGGCTAATTAACTTAAAAAATGCACAATGATAATTATTGATTTATAAGTATATTATTATTCTTATGAGTATATTTATAATTTTATTATTTTTATTTATTCCATGTTTCTAGGTAATCTTGTTTAATTCTTAAAATAGTAATCTTTTTAGTTTTCAAAACTAAGGCATAGAGCATTTTTATTTCAATTTAAATTTCAGTTAAATTTCGTGCTTTGTAGTTCAAACAGAAACATATATCACTACTTGGTGGCAATATATTCTAAAGCTGGGGAAGAAAATCTAATTGGAAAAGAAAGACATCATAAGAATTGAAAGTATACTCTAAAACTATCAAGTGACAGCAACAACACAGCATGCATAAAAAAGATGCATGTTTCACAATCTCAGCTGAAGTAAATATAACCATGTCACATACTTTACTGAAATATATCGGTGGCCTTTGAGAGTAATCATAAACATTAGCCATCAATGGAAATATCCCAATCTTTTATGTAGTCAAAATTAAAGTTTTCGACTATGTGTAATCAGCATGACATTTTGCAACTTTAATAGTTAGTTCAAGTTCAAAGCAATATTCCTTCAAATTGTTGTCTGTCTTCAACTCCTTATGGAGTTTCACTCTGGAAGCATCAGGCTTTGAAGTGAGGAAGGCTCTGCAGGAATGATGATGAAAATTTAGTCATTTATAGTTCACAAAACAGACTTGACCAATGACATGATCTTTGCAAGCTTTATTGAAATCCTTGGACGTCTTCTTTTTCCCGAGTATCTAAATGAACAATGTGCTACCAACTTAACTAAATGATAGAGTATGCTGTCATGAATCGTCGAGGAGCTGAAGAACCTGCAGAGGAAAGTGAGTGTAGTTCTCTTGCCTGTGCTGACTTAAGAGCACAGTGCAGGGAGTCAGTAGGAATAGTCCCAGAGATGGGACCAATTCGCTGTGTGACTTTAGGAAAGCTATCTTTCCAGGTTCTCAGGGTACTCATTTGTAGAAGCAGCAGGTCGGACAAGTTAATCACCAAAGTTCTTTCCAGTTCGAATATTCTATGACTCTGTGGCTTAATGCTTCACCTTAGTCGGTAGCCTTCAAGTAATAATGAAAATTAATGCGTTTCAATGCAAAATTTCACCCTTTGATTATAAAATAAAACAAAGATACAGAAAAACCACACAAAACCAATGGAGAGTTTAATGAGCTATTATGAGGGAAGCTTGCGTGTAACCACCATCTAGGCCAAGAAATAAAACTTTGCCAACCACCCCATGAGCCCCTTTGTGTGCCCCATCCCAATATCAACCCCCTCCCCCTGCCTTCTCAAAGTAACCACTATCTTCACTTTTGAAATAATCAGTCGTTTTCTTGCATTCATTCAATTCAATTATTTTTTACTTTATAGGTCAGCTTTATTGAGGTATAATTTACATACAATAAAATGCACTTATCATCAGTGTACTGTTTGGTTTTAACAAATGTATACACTCATGTAACCAGCAGCCCAGTCAAGATAGAGACTATTTCAATTAACCCCAAATATTTCTTTATGCCCCTTTGCAGTCCGTTCACCTCTGTCCTCCATTCTCAGTCTCAGGCAACCACTGTTCTTTTTGAGCACATTCCATGTGGAAGTCACTGTGTTCCAGAGAGTGAAATAATGACTATATCCAGGCTTTTCCATCAAGAACCTTATAAGACAATTACCACTTCTGTTTTGCTCACCCAGGTATCACTCAGCACCAAGTATACTATAGTGTGTGGCAACAGCACGCAGTCAGTAAATCTCTGTAAAAAGGAAGTTCAAGGGATATACAAATAAATGCACAGTAGAATGTTGCAAATACTACAAGGAAGACAGACAAAAGTTCTGCATTAGGTAGGATGTGAAATACAGGAGAGGTTTGAAGTGAGGCTGGAAAAATCGATCGAGGCTTATTTTGTGAAGGGCTTTGAATATCATGCTAAGATATTTTCCTTTATTTCTAGGTGGTAGGACATGATTGGAGATTTTTGGACAGCACAGTGATATGGTTGCAATTGTACTTTAGAAAGATTAAATTAGTGGCCATGCATAGGATAGATCAGAAAGGAAGGGACAGTTGGGGAAGACCAGCAAGGAGATAATTATCGTGGTCCAGACATGAGATAATGAGGGACTGAACGAGCTGGTTGTAGTAGGAGGGGACTTTGTGAAGGTACGCTCTACAGACCGTTGTTCCTACTATACTGGAGTCTTCTCCATTGAGTGGCCATTTTTTTCTTTAACTAGAAGAATACTGGATAAAGCTATTAAGATTTTGTTGATTCAGTAGTTTTGCAGCTTATAGTGCATATCTAATTTCTCAACCAAAATATTGGCATTGTCTTCTATCCTAGCTATATATGCCACAGAGTTACACCATTATACTCTTGCAGACTCCCCAGAGATTTTCCCTTAAACCTAGTGATAAATTCTGAAAATTCTTCATATGTTTGCCAAAGTCTTAAGGTGTGGCATTCAGAGTTTTTTTTGGGGGGGCGGGGAGGAAGGAGATTGGCCCTGAGCTAACACCTGTTGCCAATCCTCTTTTTGTTTGAGGAGGATTGTCACTGAGCTAACATCTGTGCCAGTCTTCCTCTATTTTATGTGGGATGCCCCCACAGCATGGCTTGACAAGTGATGCTAGGACCATGCCCAGGATCCAAACCCACGAACCCTGGGCCACCAAAGTGGAGCATAGGAACTTAATCACTACACCACCAGGCTGGTCCCTCCCCCAGCCTCTTTTTTCAAATCTTGTAAAATCTGAATAAGTTAGTTAACCTACATGAGCCTCAGAGATTTTTTTTCCATTTGTGAAATGCAGATGATATTTTCTACCTTGTAGTACAATTGTACAGCTGAAGTAAAATTATTTTTTTTGAAGTACTGAGCAGCATGTTTTGCACATGGCAGAAGCTTAGTAAATTTTAAATGCTATTGACGTTGCTATTATTGGTTTTATCGTTATTATTCCTGTAGCAAAAACAATTCACACAACTTCTATTAGTGTGAGCACAGCAAGTAAAGAATTTGACACTAGTAATCCAGTGTCTTTGGTCTCAAAATTAAAATCTCCACCATATATGGAGCTACAGTGTGAAGCTCATAATGGTCATTGCCTTCTTTGGAGGAAGTATATTGGGTGTACCATCACGGTTATATTTTTTTAAAAACATGGTTTTTATTTGGAAGAGGGACAAAATGAGAATGCTTATGCTTTTTTATTTGTCTATTGCTACTAGTTCTCTGATTGTCATCTGTTCGTTTTGCCCTTTTGTAATAAACAGGTTGATGTTAGTGTTGAAAACCAACCTTCTAGAGTCATTTCTTACACCACTGATTTTTATGACCAAGGTGGTGGTGGGCTAGCTCACTCTGTTTCACAAAATATTTAAAATGGGTCAATTGGAATTTCTTCTCTATATAGAAATTCTTTTGGAAGAATGAGTTACGTCCTAGAATTTTTTTCCAATCCATATTTGCAATGTTCTCTATAAACCAGAGACAGTTATCTAGAGTTATTATAGAAAGTCACAGTTTGGGTCCATTCTATGTAAAGAAAAAAGAGAAACAAATACAAGCAAGGGAAGAAAAACTCCACTTAGCACAGACAATCATTAAATTAAGATTGTTCAATTACATTTGTTTCTTGAATACAGTTATAGAGAATATCAATTGTGTATAATTTAGAACAAGATAGAGTGAAGTAATTATGCAAACTTTCATGGTCAATTTCAACTTGCATATGTTAATGTTAAGTGCAGCTTGACTTCCACATGTGTTTATTATAATTTCTTATGATATATCAATGGCAAAATGAATGATGATTATCCCAGTAAGAAAAAATAGAAAGTTCTTTAAATTGAAATATACATATTTAATATTTAAAGTTAATATTAACTCCCGTCTCCCCTCTGAGGCTATATAAGAAAGATAAAATGCCACAGTAAAAGTTTAGGGAATTAAATTGTATTAGAGTATACTTAAAGGATAAGTGAGCTCATTTTATGAGAATCTAATAAAATATCCTAGTGGCAAGAAATGTTTTTTCCTCCCCATTGATGTCGCTTGTCAGATTAGTTCTAGATTTTAAACTCAAATTTGTTCTTGCTGGTTTTGAAATTTTGTTTAAAGTTGTGAGTCTTTATCTTTTCTTGACCTATACTGTCATGGATGTGATGCTTTTGATTTCCCTTCCAGCTTATATAATGGAACTTTTCTTTCTGGAACCTGGTAATTTTAAGATTAGAATTCTTTGTTTGAGAGGAACAAACCATTGACTGACCTCAACCCTTTTCATTTTTGATCTCAGGTTCCTCTAAGCCCCATGCTAGCACCAAGGTCCAAAGTTTTTAAAGATACAAATTTCTTTCATTCCCTATTCCTCTTTAGAGAAAATAATAACTAAAAACTCCTTCTTTCTGAAATATTTCCTCTTGGTGTTCAAGGAAAGTTAAAATGGCTCTTAAATCTCTTCATGCAAAGGCGTTATTTCAATGTCTTGACCCTGAGCCTTCAGCTTCACTTGGAGGAGAGTGCATTATTATTAAAAGCTAACTCATTCTTCAATATTAATTAATGTGAGAATTTAGTTTAAAATATTTTGGATGTGAAATATTCTGTAATCAAAGGTAAAACGTCTAAAATAAAATTCCTATGATGGCCTGTAATTTCTGGAATAGGGTAAGAGCAAATCACATTACAAATACAAGGTTTAAGTTTTTAAAAATATTATTATCAAAATTTTTTAAAAATCAAAGAACTTGCTAAGTAGAGCAGGAGTGAATCAGTGCATCACTGAACCAGAAGCTTGAATCAAGCACTTCTCCTGGAGTGCAGTCCATTGGAACAAAAGGAAATAGAAAAGGAGAGCTAATAGACATAGACCATAGATCCGCAAGTTCCAAGGTCCCTATAAATGGCATTCGATGAAAAGAAATAGAATGGAGGAAATGAAATAGAGAGTAATAAAAGAATACATACATTAATTCCTTTATTCAGCAAATTAGAGCCGTGTCCCAGGCACTGTTCCAGACTCAGGGAAACATTATTAAGGAAAAAAAAAAAGCAGACAAAAGTCTCTACACATATGGAACTTCCATTCTGCTTGGAAAGACCTACACTAAGCAGGATGAACAAATAAAACAATGTGTTCTAGAGTATGACTTTACTTTGGATGTGGTAGCCAAGGACAGCCTCACTGACTCAGAGCCATCTGTGTGTTGAGGTCAAGTGAGGGAGTGAACCATGCTGCTTTCTGGAGCGTCTCAGATAGATGTGATTATAAGTAGGAAGACCCTTGACTCAAGAGCGTCCCAAATACGTTCAAGGAACAGCAAGGAAGTGCACTTTGCTCAGAACTAGGGAAGAATAGTAGGAGATGGTGTCAGAAGACAGAAAGGACAGCTTGTGTAGTTTTGTTTGTCATAGCAAGAACTTTGACTCACTATGGAGAGCCATTGGAGGCTTTTGAGAAGAGGAGTGACATCATCTGACAGGTTTTAACAGGATCACTCTTTGTGCTGTGTGGAGAGAAGACTACAAGAGATTAACAATGGAAGGAGGGTGGTCAATTAAAATGTTGTTTTATTAATTCAGAAAAGATGTGATGGTGGCATGGACCAAGGTAGTGTCAGTAAAGTAGTGGAAATGCCAAATTCTGGATATATTTTGAAGTTAGTGACAACAGGACTTGCTGATGGAACAGAGACGAGGTGTGAGAGAATGTGGAGAATCGTGGGCGAAGCCAAGATTTTGACAAAGGTAACTGAAATTAATTCAGATGGGTAAGACTTCAGGAAGAAAAAACTTTGGAGAAAGAATATTCGGAACTGAGTTCGAATGTGTTAAGCTTTGAAGTGAAGATGTCCAATAAACAATCGGCTATAGATATCTGAAGTTAAGAGAAGAGGTCTGAGTCAGGGATAACATTTCAGAGTCATCAGGGTGTAGATTATAATGAAAGCTTGGAGACTGTATGTGATCACCGAGGACGTAAGTATAGATGGGAAAGAAGAGTGAGCTCGTGAGCAACACTATGTCTTTAGTCTACAGATAGGAAAACTAGCAAAAGATATTAAGAAAGAACAGTCAGAAAAATAGGAGGAAAACTAGATGAGTATAGTAACTTGGAAGTGAAGTGACAAAGTGTCTTAAGGAGGAGAGAGTGAAAAACTCTGACAAATGCTGCTGCTAAGTTAAATAAGAGGAGGACAGAGAAATGACCATTGTATATGAGGTCATCAGTGACTGTGAAAGGATGGGTTTCTGTGGACAGCTAGGTATGGAAACCCAATTGGAGTGGATTCAAGAGGGAATGGGACAAGAGAAATCAGAGAGGAGTATAGCAACTCTTTCAATGGTTTTTTCTATAAAGGAGAAGAGAGATGTAACACAGTACCTGGAGGGGAAATCAGGTCAAGAGCGAATGGGAGAAATAACAGGTTGTGTACTGATGGGAATTATTCAGTAAAGAAGAAAAAAATTGAGAATAAAAAAAAGGGAGGCTATCTGGAACAGTGTGCTTGAATGGTGGAGAACAGATAGGGTCTTATTCACAGAGAGGCCTTGGCTAGGACCATGGGCAGTCCATTCATAGAAAGAGAAGGCCAGTAGAATATGTGGGTAGAGATACATGTAGGTAGGTACATAGGAACATATGGAAGTTCTCATCTGGCTATTCAGTTTTCTCAATGGAATAGGAAGCAAGGCCATCGTCTGAGCATGAGGATGGGAGAAGAGATACTAAAAGTTGAAGGAAACGGGAGCAAGTATAGAATAGTCAGCTGAAAGTGTGAGAGAATGAACACACTAAGGAAATATGGCATGATAGCCAGTCAGCATTAAGGGCCTATTTGAAGTGAACGGTCATGAATTAAATGTGAGCCCATTCGGTACGGTTGTGTGTTTTCTATAGCCATACTCAGCTGCAGGAGTGCAAGTATAAGTAGCTGGAGAATTTGATTTAACCAAGGTTTTAGTCTCACTAGGTAAATAAAAAGAAGTGAGAAAGAGAGGCATGGGTGGTAAGGGGAGGCATGGGAGGGTATATGCACAAGATTCATTATACTCGTTGACTGGATTTTAAGCTGCATCACGAGGGAAGGCAGCATATCAAGGAGTGAAGGCCAGTTAGGATTAGGGATTGTGGGTGTTAGTGCAGTGGAAGGATTGTTGGAATCAAGGTAGCAGAGGAAGTTAGATGGAAAGATGAGAAGTTGTGGTTAAAAGTTAGAATGTTTGAATTTAAAATTATGGAGTGATTTTAGTTACTATAACACTAAGGTCAGAGGTACGACCATGGGATTAAGTGATCGGGGTAGGATGGAGGACCAGATCGCAGGAGGAAATGGTGTCCAGTTACTGAGAGGCCAGTTTAATGGATTGATCTTCTAGGTGAATATTTAATTCTCCAAGAATTTTGACAGTGCTTGAGGGTGACGGTGAGACAGGAACTAAAGAAGGAGGGGAGTGACCACTAAACGAGAGAGTAAGTGGGTGTTTCTATGGGCAGAAAGAGAGTGTGATCTCAGAGTCTAGAAATGGCGATGAGGAGGGAGTGTAGCTGCCCCAAAGCCAGGCCCCGTGGAATGAGTATTATGGGAGCAAAACCACCACCTACATAACCTATTTTGTTTTTCTTCTGAAACTATTTATTTGTAATTGAGTTGCTGAAATAGGGCATTCCATCATCTGCAATTAAAGAGCACTGAAAACACTCATTAAAAACTGAGGGGGCCGGCCTGGTGGTGTAGTGGTTAAGTTCGCATGTTCTGCTTTGGTGGCCCAGGGTTCGCTGGTTCGGATCCCCGGTTCGGACCTACGCACTGCTTGTCAAGCCATGCTGTGGCAGGCGTCCCACATATAAAGTAGAGGAAGATGGGCATGAATGTTAGCTCAGGGCCAGTCTTCCTCAGCAAAAAGAGGAGGATTGGCGGCAGATGTTAGCTCAGGGCTAATCTTCCTCATACACACACAAAAAAATTGAGAACACGTCTCCAGAAATTAGACTCCAGAAAATGATGTTTGCCTCATGCAAGGCAGATTCTTACATGTAGAAATATGATTTATGGGGGAGCTTTTGGGGTTACTGATGAGGAAACTAAGGGAATCTGTAGAGGATCTGCCTAGTAGAAGGCGACTCTGCTTTTCTCAAGGTGCAGTGGCTTCCAGCCAACTGATTGGTTAGCTTTGCCCTCCAGTGACAAGGCTCTCCTGGAGATGTGAGCTGGAGGATTTTTGGCCTCGTTGATAAATTTACTTGTGAGCACTTGACTATGGATTTTAACTTTCAGGGCATCTTGACCACAGTCCTGCCCTGAGTAGCAATTCTTGTGTAAATAAACCTCAGACTGGCTGCTCAAACCTCAGTTCTGTCTACAGCTGAAGCTCTATTGTTTCTAGATTTTCTTTTTCCTCTTGTTTTTAAACATTTCCTTCTTATTCAGGTACAGGAGTTTTTCGGACCTTTGTAGTAGCTCTCTCTGATTGTAGGGTGTTTGCTGCTATTATTACTCTTAAAGTGTTTTATGTCTTCATTTACTGAGTAGTGCTTTATCTTATTTTAATTCATTCCTCCATTACTCTTTTATTTATCACTGTGAATTGGGGACTAAAAATGTAGTGTAGAGGGTAAAGTAAGGACAATCCGTGAGCCAGTCAGTGGAAACCATGTGCCGTGTATTTTTTCCCTCTGGTTAGCTCTTCAAAGATCTTTCCTGAACTTCCAAAGAGGCTTCGCCGGGTGAAGCCCTTCTCTGTAAAGTTTACTTAGGTGCCGAGTAATAACTGATCGCCTTATCTGGGTGAGTCCGGAGAACTACAGGCCATAATTGCTGGAACAATCAGTTCTCTTTTTCAAGACGTGTTCAGAACTTCTGTGAGGAGATGCAAGAACTAAAAACCATGGCATTTGATAGACACATCTAGCTGATTCCGATTATTTTTCTAAGCAGCCCACAGGACAGATGGAGAAGGAAGGAAGAGAAAAAAAGTAACCTAGAAGGATCCTTTTACACAAGAGAATAGCCGTGTAGTTTTAACCATCCTTTGAGACAAAACAGTAGGAGATATAATTGTAGGACTGTAACTAAGCTTTTCAGATTTCTTTTGTGCTGGCCTGTCTTGAGGATAAACTGGCCTGAAAAAGCAGAGATTCAAAAGAATTATACTCTTGTGTAGGACTTTTCAACTCACATAATCATCTTAAATGAGAAGAACCTTGGTATCACTGGAATGATACTCAATGGAAATTTTTAGAAGGGTTGTTCCTTATATTACATTTCTCTGCCTCATGGCATTTTTCTATGGTTAAAACCTGAATAGACTCCTAGACTGCAAAATCAGGCCACCTATTGACTCCTTGATCATCGTCAGCCCCTGTCCTGCTCGGAACAAGAAGAACAGAGTATCTTAGAGGCTTGCAAAAGATAACTGATCAGTGTTTTGACTTGAGGCCGTGGCATTCATTCTCTCAATTAAGAAGACTTTTTGCCTAGTGAACTTGCAGAACGTCCCCCTGAGTTCCACCTCACTGCTCCATTGGGAACTCTGTTTCGGCTGTGAATCTGTTCAAACTGACATTCGTAACATCTCAAAACATGATCCCTGTTTTTTCCCTGACCTACGTTTTGTTGATAGTCTTCTAGACTTCAAGGCTGCTTTCCTCCCTCACCCATTTTCACCCTGAAAATTATTGAAATCTCAGCCTTTCGAGCCGCCTGACTACTCATTACTCCCTTTACTCCTTAAATGGACTGAGTTCAGAGGGCTGCAAATTTGACAATCAAGGAATGAATTGCCCAAATGTAGGCGGATGAGCTAGACCTGTCCAAAATAGAAATAAAGCATTCATACTATCATTCCTTTTCAAAGATCTGTATATTTGACATATAAATTCTTTCATCTTAATATCCTTAGACTTAACTAATCTAACTGCTTGACAAAGTAACATGGCAGATTGGTAATATTGATCTCTGTGATGCTAATGGTTAATTTCTAAGCTATCTGGTATTTATAATAGTGACTCATTCATTTCCATTCAGACTCTACTCACTGATAAAATAGACATGATAAATCTTAATTTACATATTAATATCTGTCTAGCAAGACAGATACGGCTCTACCAGGTGTCTGTCCACAGGAAACAGTTTGGGTTTTTCTTTAGCTAACATTTTGAATGTCCACTGATGAGAAGCATGATATTAAGCAGTTCGTAGTCACAGCCTCACATAATCATCATACTACACTATTAGCTCTAAGGTGGGTAATTTTATTTGTACTTTTAGAAGAAGCAACTGAGGCTCAGAGAAATTACATTTTTTATACAAGGTCACAACTATCATTTGGACAAACTCAATAGGAAATGAGATCCAAATCGGTCTTATTTAAGCCAATACCTACTCCATTATACCCTTCCTCTAGCCTACCTGATATCTAGAGACTACTAGATTTCTAGGACCCAGAATGATACTGCTAGATTCTAACCATAACACACCTGGTCTGGAAAGAAGGCCCGGCTGGAGGCCAGGCTTCTGGAGACACCCATCCAAGCAAAAAGGATGAATTTGCTAAATCCAGTCTGTGTGAAATAGCAATGAAAGAATTCAGCAGGGTTGCCAGATAAAATACACCCAGTTGAATTTGAATTTCAGATAAATGAGTAATGTTTTTAGTATAAGTGTGGCTCATGCAATATTTAGGGAATATGTACATACAAAATTATCCTTTGTTTATTTGAAATTGGAATTTAACTGGACATCCTGTAGTTTTATTTGCTAAATCCAGCAACCCTACAAAGAAGGCACTTGTAGTTAGAGCTTCCGATTTCAGGGTACCATTTCGTTGTGTTTTTCCTTGAGCCTTTTTGAAAAACAGTCTTGATATAGTACATAGTGATTGGATAATGGCATCAATGTTGTGCTTCCAACTAGGGAAATGGTTTTGTTTGGGGTGGAGGGCAGTAAATTTAACAATACCCCGAGCTTTTCTGTCATGCAGGATTATTTGAAAATTTGCCACACACAGCTTCTGAAATCGATTTCTTGTATATTATGGCACATACAAGGGAGCGCTCATCGCACCTGAACTTTTAGAGTAAAATTCACTGATGGAATTCAACTATTGGGGCATGTTTTTTTCGCTCCCTGATTACAAAGTGTGATCAAAAAGGCATTGACCTTCAGTTAGAAAATCTGAGTCCTGTTCCCAGCTCTGTCACTTGTTAGGCAAGTGACCTAGGAAAAGTTATGTGTCTTCCCGGAACGCCAGTTTCTTTTTTTATATAAGAGGGGTAACAATCTCTGTCCACTCTGCTTCACATAATTGTTAATGAGCCCAGATGAGATAATAAATGCATAAGGTTTTGTAAGTTGTAAAACACTAGGCAAGATGTAAATAATTATCTTCATTTTTCCCCAAAAGATCTTTAAATGGTAACTAATTATGACATTGAAAATACTAATAATGAATAAATTATTTGCCTTTCAGAGGAACTTGGTTTTCTGATGGTTTTGGCAGCAAGAAAATATTTTATTGCCATGTGATTTACTATTCTGGTATGTTGTGCCTATAAAACCAATTGAAATGGACTTGTTCCAAGCTGAGTAAAAGTAAATAAAATTTAGACTGTCTTGAGAGATTGTATAAATGCGGATTATGTGATCACGTATAACATATATGTGCTCTTGGAAGTGTGATAAATACCGTCCGTCGCATGGTGTATGCTGATGGTAGAATAAGTCTTGAAAATAATGGTGAAGCAATTTTATTCAGTGACTGGATGAAGTTTCATTAAAATCGCCTCAAGCATAATTTAGTAGGAAGGAAATTCCTGAGTTTCTTTGATGGTTAAGAAAGCTGATCCCTTATCAGTTTAAACCTTTTCATAATTAAATGTGGAAGAATTTTAATAATAGCAATAGTTCCAGTTCTTAGAGTTAAGGATTTACATCTCCTTTATTGCACGTGTACAAATAACGTAAGTAGGTGCCAGGAAAAATCATCATGTCATGACATCTTTTTCTGTGATTCAGGACTACCTTCTGGAATATTGCCTTCAATGTCTATTGATATTATAAAGGAAACAAAGCTACTGAAAACGAGCAGAGATGGTTCATGGTGCTACATATTAAGAAAGTATCAGTCTGTTTTTAACTAAATCCTTTTTTTTTGGAAAGCCATTTGGCTTCTCTCCCTCTGTCTCTCTTTCTCTTTACATCTCCCTCTCCAATTTTAAATGTTTTTAAAGTGTATGTTTGTTGTACATGGAAACTTATGAATCATCGGTCTTTTCACCGCTGTTAATTCTGCCTGCTCAAAGTGGTTTCTAGCAATATTTTGAGAAGTATTCTCAAATCTTTTAAACTCATCTTTGAAAACTCATAGGTTGTCTATCTAGTCTCGACAATATCATGGCAGTGATACATAGGTTTGTATCAAAGAACTGCTTTGGAAAACTAAAATTGCTCTCAGAGAGACCCAAGCAACAAGTAATTTTTAAATGGGGTTGTTTAATCTTGAACCTATGTTTATTTTTAAGTGAGGGCATTGAAATGTTCCTTGGAAGGCATCCCATTAAGCTACAGTCTATTTGGAAGCATAGTGGACTTAAAAGTGGTCATTGCAGCAATGACCCAATTATGAACTTTCTTTTTTTTGCTGAAGAAGATTCACCCTGAGCTAACATCTGTCGCCAGCCTTCCTCTTTTGGTATGTGAGTCACTGCCACAGCATGGCCACTGACAAGACAAGTGGTGTAGGTCTGCGCCTGGGAACTGAACCCCAGGCCGCTGAAGCAGAGCGCACTGAACTTAACCACTAGGCCACCAGGGCTGGCCCTGAACTTTCTTTTTTTACCAAAGTATTTTTAGCTTTGATTATTTGGTTCCATTAAGCCTCAATTAAAAGTTATATATTTTCCCCTGTTCTCGATAATTGTGAGTTTCCTACATTTTTAGCTCTATTTTCAGAATGTATTCTTCTCTTGCCAATAGTAAGACTCCAGTTTAATCCATTATCATCCGCAGGTAGTGATCAGAGATTGAGCAATGTTGAGGTAGAAAACCTTTATTCTTCAGTACCAAAACCTACCTCTCTTCCCTTTATTTCAAGGTATCTGCGTCCCTTTCTTCTTCTGGCTCAGAAATCTGATCTTATTTTATTTTCCCTTTACTATTTTGTGCCAAAGGGTCATATGATGGTCTTCCCAGGATTATTTGCCTTTTAAAGTTGGACACTGGAAAAACTAAAGATATATTTATACACACACACACATAATGTTTACATATTATGTTATGTTATATATGTAGATATTATAATATGTTATGATGTGGAATATATTGTTACATATTATGTTATATAATATATTACATGCATATATATGCATATATAGTGTTCATATTTGGACATAAGATAAGGGCCAGGAAAATCAAAACTTGAAAGACCAAGAGGATATAAGAACCACCCCCCCCAATTCATATTCCACCGAATCAAGACCCTGCTCCTTTGTAGGCTCACTTCATCTGAGTCCTTTCTTAGCAGGAAACTAAGTTCCTTGAAAGCAGAGGGCTTTTACCACATTGGTCGTTTTTGCATTTGCAGTGTTTCTCACAGTATCACAGTGCCTATAAAAATACTAATGCATATTTATTGAATTAATAATCAAAGAACTTTATTTTACTTTATTTATTTTTTTGGTGAGAAAGATTGGCCCTGAGCTAACATCTGTTGCCAATCTTCCTCTTTTTGCTGGAGGAAGACAGTCACTGAGCTAACATCTGTGCCAGTCTTCCTCTATTTTGTATGTGGGATGCTGCCACAGCACAATTTGGTGAGCGGTGTGTAGGTCCATGCCTGGGATCTGAACCTGCAAACCCTGGGCCACCAACATGGAGTGTGCGAACCCAACCACTATGCCACTGGGCCAGTCCCCAAAGAACTTTCAAAATTCGCAAAGAATCTCATCAACAAGAAGTAGGTGCTGCTAACATTTTGGTGCATTAATTTTCAGTCATTTCTTTATGTCACTCTCCTCCCTGACTTTCCTAGGTTCTCTCACTCACATTCACACACTCACACACAGTTTTTCATTGTTATGTTATTAGCATTTCCTCATGGTATCAAAAGTTCTCCTTTAAATATTTTTAACATTTTTTCTGTAATTATAGATATGTCATACTCACCATAAAAAACAGAAGACCCAGAAAAGTAGAATTTGCCTTTAATCATAATACTTAGAGAGAACTACTTTCACATTGTAGTATATCAGTTTAAGACATCTCTCTCTCTCTCTCTTTCTCTTATCTCAAAATGATCTGCATCATCCTGTATATTGTTTTTATCTGTTTTCACTAAACATTATGCTATATTTTTGTTATCATATACTCTTTAAAATTGACTAATAGCTGAAGAATGTACCACATTATGATTGAGTAATTTTAAAACTAATATGCCAAATCTGACATATTTGTGTTGCTTCCCGTGTTTCACGATCATAGAAAATCTCTCATTAGAGCTTGTGGGTAAATCCTTGACATCATCCCTGATTAAATTCCAAAATTTGGAATTATTTACTGCAGCTATGCGTCCTTTCAAGGCGGCGAGAAAGCATGTGTGAGTCCTATCTTAGTCTGCCCTCGCTAGGATCGAGCGCCTTTTAAAAAAAGCTTGTGGATTTGACAGATTAAAATGCATTTCAAATATTTTCTCCATTTTGGTTGTATTTGTTAATGTATGGATGTTTTAAAAATTAGATGGTCAACCTATAGATCATTTCCTTTATGGTTTCTTCTCTTGCTTCTATGTTTCAAAAATTATCCATTCTGATAAGTTAATATCAACCTATAGTTTCTTCTAGTTAATATAGACTTTTAGGATATACGTTTAATTTGTTTTCAGAATACAAAGAACTTTTTAAAATGTAAAAAGTAAAGCTAGTTCACTGTGACAAATTCAGAAGATTCATGAAAATATGTAGAAGAAAGTAAAAATGAACCTCATCCCTACCATTGCATTTATTCAATAAATACTAAACGTCTACTATGTGGTGAGCAGTAGGTGCTGGAGAGACAATGGCGAGCAAGTCCTTGCTCTTGCTGTGCATGTAGTCTAGAGGGAAGCATAGGGGTCAATACCATTTGTAAGGTGTGTCCATAGCAAGAGCATATCACTTAGGTTTCCATGAGGAGGTTATAGTTAATCTGAGAAATGATGAGTGAGAATTCCTTAGCAATGTGGACATTAGAGAGAAGAGTGTTCCCAGGCAGAGAGAATGGCGCAAGAGGATACCCGCAGCAAAGGAAAGCTTAGAAATGTCAGGGAACTTGAAAAAAAATTAGGATGGCCAATGTTTAGTGGCTGGAGATGTGACCAATGAGAGATAAAAATAAAAACGTAAATAGGGCTTGGGTTAAGAAGGTGCCTGTAAGTCACATTAAACATGTTGGACTTTATGATGTATTGAAAATCATTATTACATGTTTCCTTTGAGACTTTTTACATATGCATGTGTTTAAAAACATAAATTAGGAAAATGGGCTATTCTATATGTTCACTTTTATTATTTGTTCTCATAGTCACTCATTTATTTGAAACTATTTACTGAAGATACCATAACAGGTGTTGGAGATATAGCTGTAAATAAAACAGGAAAACATCTACTCTCATGAATGTTATTTTATGGGGATGGAGAAACAAAGAACAAATGAATGTGTAACTTATCAGATAGCAATAAATGTTAAAAGTGAAAAGCAGAGCGAGTTGTCAGAGGTGATGAACAATATAATTCTGATTAGGGAGCTATCTCAGTTTGGATTCCTTAGAAACAGACTCTGAGAGCAGGATTCTTGGACAAGTAGTTTATTGAGGGAGTGCCTTCAGGGGAACCTGTAAGGGAGTGAGAAGCAGGATAGGGCAGGGGAAGAAGCTGGGCAAAGATGTAGTTTCACCTGATATCTAGTCTTAGTCTGATCCCAGCAGAAGCTCGTGAGCATGAATGGCACCGTAGAGCTTTCCATCCCTCCCAGGGAACATGGTCAGCTGCTCCATTGTCTCTTCTTTTACAGTAGATCCCTTCTAGCATGTTGCCTCCCTTAACCTATGGAGTGTTTTCTGCACGTTGCAATTTTGGCACCTCTACTTCCTTTAATGTGAGCCATCACTTTTACCAAGCTTCTAGGAGCCACCCCAGCAGTGCATTAAAACCACAAAGCAGGGCCCTTGCCATAGAAAAGTGTCACAATAGCAACAAAATTTCAGTTATTCATCTTTATTTTCTGCCTCTTTTGATACAACACCCTCAGGATCTATTCCCAGGACTACTTTCCGAGTTCTTGCCAGTATATGTTAGCCGGGTCCTTTCAATTCGTTGGGGTGTAACTGATCTACTCCTTTGGCAGACCTAGTACCTCCCCAGTAGGATCAGGCTGATCTCTGAATCTAGTTGTTGGTTTCCAGTCCAGGCGGGATGGTGGGGGCAGATCCTGAGGACGGCCAACATTGTCTTGTAAGACAGATGCCATTTGAGGCTTCTGCATTGTCTTCAAAAAAGGGCCTTCTCTCTTCTAACAAAGGAGAGTGGGGGCCTTTTTCAGGCTCAGGGGGTTAAGGGGAATCTGGGGGCTCGAGTGGCTCTAGTGAATCTACCCAGATATTCTTAAAGTGTTTCGAGGCCCTGCTCTTTCTCCATCAGGGCCTTGACTTCAGCATAGGAGACCTGCCTGGGCTGAGAATTCAGCTTCCTCTGATGTTGAGTCTCTTATAACCAAGTCTTGTGTCAGTCTGCGCTCCCGCTATAAGAGATCAAGGTCTTTTTATAATGCTTTCAAGGAGGTCCTCTGACATTGCTTTACATTGGTAATTAAGTGATATGAGCCTGTCATTTTCTCTTTTCAACGCATCAGTGGTACTTAGCAACAGCCATCCACAATCACAGTCTGGGTATTTACTAAGATCCCATGTTCTGCAAACACCAGAGACTTTGCGAAAGCTAGTGCATCTCTGCCTTCCACCTCCCACTACCAAGGGTGTGCTGCTTGCCATTCAGCCAATGAGACTCCTTCTTAGAACCCCTCATGATACTGACTCGATTAGTTCTTATTTTGTAGAAGCAAATCTGACATGGGAGTTTTGAGAAATTGACTTATTGAGGGAGTATCTACAGGAGAATTCTTTAAGGAAGCGAGGAGAGTGGGTTTGGGCAGAAGAAGATCCAAGGCGAAGGTGTGATTTTAACTGAGTTTAGCCTGTTCCACGTGGGAGGCTCTGGAACATGAATGACACCACAGAGCTATCCCACACAGAGGCAAGGGTCTGGCATTTTGTACTATAAACTCCCGGGCATTTCCAAGAAAGGCAGCTCCTTGCTGCTTAGGCCAATTCTCAAGAGGATGGAACTGTGAACTGTCAACATCCAACACCCATGGCAGCAGGAGAATAGTTACATCACTCAGTAAAGGGGATCCAAGCAAGGCACCGACAACTTCTACTCTGTGGACTTAGGGATAAAATTGGAGTAGAAACCTCAAGGAAATTATGCAGATGTCTGAGGGAAGAACATTCTAGGCAAAGTAAATGGCAAGTGCAAGGGCCCTGCGGCAGGAATATCCTTGGTGTGTTCTAGTAATAGCAAGGAAGCCTGTGCTGTGAGGGGAGAGCAGTAGATGAAGTCGGAGAGGTAACAGTGGTAAGGGCAGAAGCAGGGGACAAGTTAGGAAGCTTTTGTAATGGTCCAGGCAGCATGTTTGCGGTTTGGATTAAAGTTGTGGTGGTAGAAGTGATGAGAAGTGGTTGGATTCTGGGTGTATTTTGCAGGTAGTCTGAAAAGGATTTGTTGATGGATTTGATGCACAGTATAGACAGAGAAGTAAGGAGACTTTAGGCCTGAGCATCTGGAAGAATGGATGAGAGGAATAAATTATGGGAGTAGCATGTTTTTCTTTTGAGAGTAGAAATCAAAAGTTTGGTTTTGGATATCTCAGTTTGGGAATGCCATTTAGATTCAACTGGAAATTTAGAGTAGGCGGTTGGATATGCAAGTCTAGGGTTCATAATTTATTCAAATAATTCCCTATTATTGAACGTTTAGATTGCTTCTATTATTTGTTGCTCTTTGGAACAAACTGGCCATAACTATCTTATAATATACCTTATCGTACATTTGTCTGATTCTTTGCATGAGATTCCTAGAAGTGGAAGTTCTTACTTCACACTTCAGATACATGATGTAAATTTGCCTTCCAGAATTTTGTACAGTCATGCACTGCATAATGACATTTCAGTCAACAACAGACTGCATATATGACGGTGGTCCCATAAGATTATAACGGAGATAAAAAATTCCTCTCGCCTAGTGACATCGTAGCTATCCTAATGTCATAGCACAACACGTAAACTCATGTGTTTGTGGTGATGCTGGTGTAAACAAACCTGCACTGCCGGTTGTATAAAAGTATAGCACGTACAATTATGTACAGTAAATGATACTTGATGATAATAAACAACTATGTTACTGGTTTATATATTTACTATACTATACTTTTTATCATTATTTTAGAGTGTACTCTTTGTACTTATACAAAAAAATGTTTACTGTAAAACAGTATGCTGTATTAATGCCGGTAGCAGCCTCATACGTCTCGTGTTTACCATGTCTCTTGATTGCATCATTTTCTCTTGTGCTTGATTTAATCTCATGTTGTTTTGTTCATCATGGCCCCAAAGCATACAAAATCCACTGATAATGTTGTCAGTAAGAGGCCACATCAAGTGATTGACCTGAAAACAAAATTAAAAGTGATTAAGGAAAATCCGTGATGGGTTTTAAACCATCGCCAGTCAGGCATGTCCCATTCTACCATAGCTATGATCTTGAAGAACAAGAACGAAGTGATGGAAGCTGTTAAAGGATCTGCTTCATTGAAGGCAATGAGACTAGCCCAAATTTGAGAAGGGCCTATATGAGACACAGAGAAACTTCTAATGACCCGGATTGAAGACCAGACACGGAAGCCCATCCCTTTCAGCACCATGACAATGACAGTCGAAGCAAAAAGTTTGTTTGCGATATTGAAAGAAAAGGCTGGACTCAACTGTGATTTGAATTTACTTCTAGCTCTGGGTGGTTTAAATGATTCAAACATTGTTACTCATTACATAATATGAGAGTGAGTGCTGAGTCCATGAGTCCTGATGTGGAGGCAGGTGAAGAATTTTTGGAAACTCTAGATGAGCTGATTGTGGAGAAAAAAGCTTGTCACAGCAAAGATTCAATAGGGATGAAACCTCCCTAGTCTGGGAATGGATGCCTGAAAGGACTTTAATCTATAAGGAGGCCGAGTCAATGCCAGGTTTCAAGGCTTTTAAGGACAGGATAACAGTCTTGCTTGGGGGCAATGTTGTAGGCTACTAATTCAAACCCTTTGTGATCTGGCACAGTGAGAACCCCAGACCTTCGAGCATATCAGTAGGCACATTCTGCCAGTGTCATACAGGAGCAATAAGGAGTCAGGGATGACCCAGTTCCTTGTCCAAGATGCCCTCCTGAATTGCTATGCCAGCAAAATGGAGAAGTACTGTTTGGAGAATAACATGCCTTTCAAGATTTTGCTTATTGTTGATAATGCTCTCAGACATCCTCCTTTTATTGGTGATCTTCATCCCAGTATCAAAGCAGTGTTTCTTCCTCCAAACACCACCTGTTTGATCCAACCAATGGATCCGGGAGGTATAGCAGCTTTTAAGGCCTACTGCCTGAGGAGGACCTTTGCCCAGGCTACTGCTGCAACTGAAGAAGACACTGAGAAGACACTGATGCAATTCTGAAAGGATTAGAACGCCTATGACTGCACCAAGAGCCTCCTTGTCACCAAGGAGTGTCTGCATGACATCTGGAAGAAGACTCTCAAGAGGTTTGTCCCTGGCTTCAAAAGGTTTGCCCAGGATGAAGAGGTTGCAAAAATCAACCAGGACGTGGCTGAGATGGCAAACAGCTTTAGCCTGGGTGGGGATGAGGATGACATTGAGGAGCTCCTAGAGGTGGCTCCTGAGGAATTGACTAATGAGGACTTGTTGGAACTGGAACAGGAACACATAGCTGAAGAAGCAGCAAGAGAAAAGGAAACTGCAGGAGGAGAAAAAGAAGAACCCCCAAGAAAATTCACAGTGAAGGCTTTAGCAGAAGCTTTTGCAAACTTCAACAATTTCCTTAAAAAGTTTGAAAACCTAGACCCCAACTCCGAAAGGTTTTCATTAATAGAGAGGAATATTCATGTTGCATTATCTGCTTACCGCCAAATCTATGATGACAAAAAGAAACAAACCAAGCAAACCGCCATGAACACGTGTCTGAAAAGAGTGACACCTCCTCAAGAAGAGCCTCAGGCAGGTCCTTCAGGAGGTATTGGAGAAGAAGGCATTGTTATCATGGGAGATGACAGCTCCATGCAGGTTGTTGCCCCGAAGACCTTCCAGTGGGACAAGACATGGAGGTGGAAGACAGCGATATTGATGATCTTGACCCTGCGTAGGCCTAGGCTAATGTGTGTGTTTGTGCCTTAGTTTTTAACAAAAAAGTTTAAAAAGTAAAAAAAAAAAAAATTTTAAAAGTAGAAAAAAGCTTATAGAATAAGGATATAAAGAAAAAAATAATTTTGTATAGCTGTACAATGTATTTGTGTTTTCAGCTAAGTGTTATTACAGAAGAGTCAAAAAATTTTTAAAGAGTTTATAAAGTAAAAAGTTACACTAAGCTAAGACTAATTTATTATTGAATGAAGAAAAGTATTCTTTTATAAATCTAGTATAGCCTAAGTGTACTGGGTGTATAAAGTCTGCAATAGTCTAGAGTAATGTGCTAGGCCTTCACGTTCACTTCCACTCACTCACTGACTCACCCAGAGCAACCTCCCATCCTGGAAGCTCCATTCATAGTAAGTGCCCTATATAGGTATACCATTTTTAATCTTTTATTCCATAGTTGGTTTTGTTTTTGTTTTTTTTTTTTTTTTGCTGAGGAAGATTTGCCCTGAGCTAATATCTGTGCCAGTGTTCCTTTATTTTGTATGTGGGTCACCACCACAGCATGACTGACAAGTGGTGTAGGTCTGTACCCAGGATCTGAACCCGTGAACCTGGGCTGCCAAAGCAGAGTGTGCCAAACTTAACCACTATGCCATGGGGCCAGCCCCTATACTGTATTTTTACTGTACCTTTTTTATGTTTAGATACACAAATGCTTACCATTGTGTTACACTTGCCTATAGTATTCAGTACAGTAACATGCTGTACAGGTTTGTAGCCTAGGGGTAATAGGCTGTACCCTACAGCCTAGGTGTGTAGTAGGCTACATCGTCTAGGTTTGTGTAAGTACGCTATCATGTTCACACACCAATGAAGTTGCCTAATGATGCATTTCTCAGAACATACCCCATTCTTAAGGAAAACATGACTGTAATCATTTTATCCTTTAACAGTGTACTGTTTGTCAACACCATTACCAACCCCAAATATTGTTATTCTTTTAAGTAGTTGTCATTCTGACCAGTGAAAAATGGTATTTCAATCTAATTTTCATTTTCTGTATTACTCATAAAATTGAAGATCTTTACTTGATTGTCTCTCTGTCTTTCTTTCCTTTTATTTTCTTGCTGAATTGCTTGGGCTGCCACAACAAAGTACCACAGACTTGTTGCTTAAACAACAGAGCAGTTGTTCTGGAGGCTAGAAGTTGAAGATCAAGGTGTTGGCAGGATTAATTTCTTCTGAGGTCTCTCCTTGGCTTGTAGATGGCCATCTTCTTTCTGTATATTCACATGGTCTTTCCTTTGTGTGCATCCGTCCTGATTTCCTCTTCTCTTAAGGACATCAGTCAGATTGGATCAGAGCCCACCCCTATGCCCTCATTTTACTTAACTACCTTCTTGGAGGCTGTCTCCAAATACAGCCACATTGAGGGGTTAAAGCTTCAACGTAGGAATTTCGGGGGGATGTAATTCAGTCCATAGCACGGAGGATATTAACTCTTTTCATAAATTTTCAATTATATTTGTTCTAGTGTTTAAATTGTCTGTTGACTTTGTTAATGGAACTTTTTCCCATAAATAAGTTTAAATTTAACCCCTTCATTTCTTCTGAATTCAAATCTGTGATGTGGTATACAGGAAAGCTCTAATTTGACTTTTTTTTCCCCATATAGCCCATTATCTTCATACTATTTATCGCAAATTTGTTATTTCCACATTAATTTGTGATTCTTTATTTACCATGCATTAAGAACTGTTTCATCAAGCATCTGTTCATGCTTGAGTGAGTCATGTTGTTCTAACTGTTGTAACTTTTTTTATTTGTTTTAATATTTGGTTAGATTTCTTATATTCCCTCCCACTGCTTTAAATTTTTAGACTTAGCTGTTTTATTTGTTCACGTTTTTCAAAGTGATCTTTGGAATCATTTTGTTAAGTTTTCCTAAAAAAAAAAAAATCTATAGAAATCTTTCTTGTAAAATAGTCCACAGGGCCGGCCCCGTGGCCCAGTAGTTAAGTTCGTGCACTCCGCTTCGGCGGCCCAGCGTTTCGCAGGTTCAGATCCTGGGCACAGACATGGTACCGCTCATCAGGCCATGCTGAGGCGACATCCCACATAACACAACTAGAAGGACCCACAACTAAAACTATGCCACTATGTACCAGGGGGCTTTGGGGAGAAAAGAGAAAAATAAAATCTTTAAAATAGTCCATATTTCATGTTAGAATTGTTCCTAGATAGCTTATACAATCATGTGCTGCATATGACGGTTTGATCAATGATGGACCGCATATACAATGGTGGTCCCGTAAGACTGGTACCATATAGCCTAGGTGCGAGTAGGCTATACCATTTGGGTTTGTGTAAGTACACTCTATGATGTTCACACAGTGACAAAATCACCTAAAGATGCATTTCTCAGAATATATCCCCCTTGTTAAGCGATGCATGACCATAGTTTTGATTGCTTTGGAAATGTCACCTTTTCGTAACTTTTTTTCTTATGAGTTATTTCTAATATCAAGAAAATACATTTTTGTATATTTTTAATTTCTTTTGTTTACCATTTTATTGAACTCATGTTATTTGTATTGACTTACAAATTCATGCTCTAGCATTTTTAGGCATATGATAATCTACAAATAGTGATAATTTTGTGTCTTTTTTAACAGTTATAACTCATATTTATATTTCCTATATTATTGAATTAGCCAGAATATCCGTATAAATATTCATTTCTAATGGTGATAGAAGTACCCATATCTTAAACTTTATTTTCATTAGAACATTACTGGTGTTTCTTCATCTTTTACTTACATCTGAAACTGGCTCTATTGAGGTAATCTGTATGAATTTTCACATGAAAATGATGTTTATTTGTTTTTATTGAAATTCCTTTTCCATAGACTGTGTTTCATTAGGTAATCATTTTACTCTGTGAAATGTGGTAAGTAAGTGAAAATAGGTGGGTGATACTTTCTATCCCATGCTTTTCAGAATTCTGAGTATTTTTACTAGTGTAACTCATCATTTTATTTAAAGTGTTTAATTCAAACATCATTGCATACCTGTAATATGCAAGGCTCTGTGCCATGAGCTGAGGATATAAACTAATTAGGCTTCGTCTTTAACCTCAAAATTTTCGTTCTACTGGGGGAGACAGACACATAAACCAAGAAATGCAGTACATCATGTGTATTCAAGGTAGGGTGGGAACACGAAAGATGGTGTAGTCAATTCTACCTGGGTTCATGGGAGAGTTTTTTCTGAGGTTCTGGAGGAGATAACCCTTAAGATGAATCTTGAAAGTTGGATGAATGTTTGGCAGGCAAGAAAGAAAGAAAAGGTCATTGAAGGCAGAAAGCAGCATGAGCATATCTGTAGGTGGGAAATGTTCTAGCGTATTTGAGGCTTAATGGTAATTCAATATTGCTGGCCTTGATTGTTTAGGCATCAAGGAACCAGAACACTCAAATCAAAATAAAATATTAATTATGTTTGTATCACTTGCCACTTTTGATTATTTGTGATTCACCTCTCCTCCCAGGTTTTAGTGTAGATCGTTAAGAATTGACTAAGGTGAGGATAAAGTAAGATAATTGAGAGAGCTCAGAAAAAAAGTGCTACATAAATGAAAGGAATTATTGACTTACTATTAATTTTCATTTCCCTGACTAGTACAGTGGTGGAGACTGCTAAATGTCCCCCGATAGTCTTCTCCCTTTCATATAAAGGAATAGAATTTATGTTGGGCACATGACCACCTAGTCAAAGACTGCCTTTCACAGGCTTCCTTGCAGGTATGTAAGGCTGGTCACGTGACCAAGTTTTGGCAATTGGAATGTGAACAGAAATGATGTACCCAACCTTTAGGCCATTCCTTTAAAAGAAAGGGGCATTCCTTCTTTTGTGTGTTTACTTCCTTCTTTCAGGCTGGAACATAAACGTGATAGCAGGAATTTTAAAACTCTCTTGGACAAGGGGGTGGTAGCTATGTATTGATGATGTCAGATTAATGTGTTAGAAGGAACCAGGATCCCTGCTGATTTTGAAGCTGCCTACCCAGATTTTGATGTGGAAATATAAACCTCTCTAGTTTAAGCAATTATTATTTAGGGTCTCTGAGTTATAGCACCTAAGTCATATCTAAAATAACATAGGCACTATTTCTAGAAAAGAATTAGAAGAAATTCTTAGTGATTCATTGTGGATTTGTCAATGAGCAAACCAACTGATCAACATGAAAATTCTGCCTTGGTAGCTTGGCTAATGTTGATGAAACAGAGAACTCTGCTGTACCATCCCTCTCCATTTAAAATGGAGACGATACTTAAATTTTTGTTTTCATAGGTTAAATGCCTCAAATTACATAGGAAATAGTTTTCACGTATTGACAAAATTTACACCGAAAGAACTGCCATAGTTATTATGGGGAATTTTTCCAATGTGGCCTCATAATAATTCACACAGTTAAAAATACATATTGATTAAGCTGTTTCTGACCTAGTATTCTTGAGAACAAGTAAAAAGAAAAATAATCAACTCAACTAATCCAGAAACTCAGTGCCACTCTGAGCCCTCAGAGGGAAGTCTTACCTGTAAGAAACAGACAGACTGGTGCCTGATAATTTTGCTCAGAATGACCAGTAGGAGAAAACTGAGGTTGTGAGTGTAACAGATGGCTTGAAAATTTCTCCTTTTGACAAGGAAAGCAAAACAAGCTGAAAAGATACTGAACAGAAATGTTGATATGTATAGGTAATACGACTGGTGCGCTGCTATCAGATGAATTAATAATTAAAGGATGATTATTTTCCTGTGGTACACAAAGCAATAAATGGCTGCTGAGATGAATTAATAATTGAATTGGAGCTAAGGGCTTTAATCAATCTTAAAAGCTGCTTATTGTAAGCATACCACAACCAAATGCACATATCAAAATAGAGAAAAGTCTTTCTGTTCAATTAGCAGGTTTGGAAAACATCATACTTTCTGGGAAGCATCCCAGAGAGAGTCTGATTAGTCAGAGTGAAAGGCTGATCAAAGGTATAGTTTAAAAGGGAATGTTTCTTAAAATGTCAGCTCAAAAGACTGAATTATGTTTGATAAGGGATTTGGAGTGAGTGATTATTTTAGAAATGATGTCATTTAGATCTTTTTGTATAATTGGAGATTTAAAATATCTATTGCAGCCAATTGAATCAAATTAGATTTCTTTGAGACTTTGATGCTGCAACTAAATCATTGGGCATATGGAGAGGTAGCATTTGGCAATAGAGAAAACACTAAAATGGGAACCAAGAGACCTAAGGTCTCATCCTAGCTCTGCCATTAACTGAGTGTTGCCAAAGGTCACTTCCAGCTCTGAATTCTGTGATTTCTAAAAGAAATTTCAATCTTTCCAGTGCTAAAATTTTGTTCTGTATGCCCCTGAATCTGAAATTTGCATGGAAAAGGTTCTAGAGAATTTAATTGGCAATCCATTATGATTCAGATCTTAAAACTCAGACCTCAACCTAATGAGGGAAAGAAGACTTTTTCTGATTAGGATTGGTAAAGAGCCCATTATAAGGGTATCTACCTGATTGGGTCCATTCATAAACGCAAACAACTCTATTCTAGGAGGGCAAAGGAGGTTACATCTGCTTATTATATGCACAGATGACTTGTGTTTTATTAAAAACCACAGCTTCCTCATAAGTATTACGAAGAGCATAAATGGGTTTGCTTTTCTCAGAGATTTAAGAGGAAAATGGTACTTATAACGCTGGAATGGTGAAAAAGCATTTGATTTAGCAGAAAGGAATTTTTATGTTTCAGGTTTTACAGGCTTTTGGTTTTTAGGAGAACTTCATTAAATGGATTGTAACCATATATTCTCAACTCACAGCCCACATAATAAGCAATTCTATAAAGTCACCTTTCTTTATAGGATTGCGAGATATTACACAGAGTGGCCTAGTATCATTACTATTATCTGTTTGTAGTCATTGAAGAATCTGAGTTGTAGAGATGTCACTTCACTAGTCCACTACAGAACACTAAATGAGAAAGATAGGAGGATACAATGAATTATACTTCTATTTACATGACCTAATGATTTTCTTAAAATAAGGATTGAAAGGTATTAGCTTATAACTAGTCCCAGTAATAGAGTGACAACTCAGTCTATTCCTTCTCGACTCTATTTTATAATGATACTAACTTTATTTCATTAGTAGAGAGAATACCCTGAAGGTTGCCCCAGTACTTGGCAACATTCAAAATGGCACCAATCAGTAGCAGCTACTTCTGTCAATCTTTAGAGACGGTAATTTAATTAAAATGAATTTCCCCCCTTAAATCTCATATTCCATGTCAGGGGTATTCTTTATTTGCCAAGATACTTTTTTAACTGAGTTAGACAGATGGTTGTCTGTCTTTGAAAGACAAGGCAAAAAGCCAAACAAAAATTGCCAAAATAGCATGCTTCTATTAGAAATAAGAATTTGAGGATTTCCTATGTTTGATATGTATTATCTGGAGGCTGAAAATACGCTTTTTAAAGAAAAATCAGATTCTAAGTCCAAACGTATAAAATGCAGACTCATACCTTGTTAAATCTGAAGCTCAAAGTACCATATGCATAATTTATTAATGTGAATTACCAGCTACTGTAACAGATCTAAATCAAAGTGTCATGGGTTCAGTCGTGCTTTCCCCGCAAAGGAAGCCTGAAGTCCTAACCCCCAGTACCTGTAAGGTGACCTTATTTGGAAATAAGATCTTTGCAAATTTAATCAAGGTAAGATAAGGTCATACTGGATTAGAAGGAGCCCTGAATCCAATGACTGGTGTCTTTATAAGGAGAGAGAGATGTGAAGCACAGGGAAGAAGGCCATGTGAAGACAGAGAAAAAGATTGGAGCGATGCAGCTACAAGTCAAGAAATGCTAAGGATTGCCATCACCCAGCAGAAGCTAGGAGAGAGGCATGGGACACGTTCTCCCTCTGAGCCTCCAGAAGGAACCAATCCTGCCAGCACCTTGATTGACTTCTGGACTCCTCAACAGTGGAAGAATAGGTGTTTGTGGTTTTAAACCACCCAGCTTGTGGTACTTTCTTTTGGCAGCCCTCCCGAATTAATACACAAGGTATTTAGGAAAAGGATACTGGGAATGAGCGAGGAAAAGGAGGGAGAGAATGTAAAGATCATATGCCTATAGTATTTGAACTTCTCTAACTGCTTGGTTTCACTTAGTATAATGTCCTCCAGGTTCATCCATGTTGTCACAAATGGCAGGATTTCTTTACTTTTTGAGGCTGGATAATATTCTGTTGTATATATAGACCACACTTTCTTGATCCATTCATCTGTTAGTGGGCATCTGGGTTGTTTCCTTATCTTGGCTATTGTGCATAATGCTGTAATGAACATGGGAAAGCAGATATCTCATCAATATTCTTCTTTCGATTCTTTTGGATATATACCCAGAAGTGGAATTGCTGGAGAATATGGTCGTTCTATTTTTAGTTTTTTGAGGAACGTACATTGCTGTTTTCCATAGCTGCTGCACCATTTTACATTCCCAACAGTGTGCCAGCAATTTCTCCACATCCTTGTCAAAACTTATCTTTTGCTTTTTTGGTCATAGCCATCCTAAGAGATGTGAGGTGATATCTCATTGTGGTTTAGATTTGCATTTCCCTGATGATTAGTGATGGTGAGCACCTTTTCGTATACCTGTTGGCCATTTGTATGTCTTCTTTGGAGAAATGTCTATTTAAGTCCTTTGCCCATTTTTTGGTTGAGTTGTTTTTTTGGGTTTTTTTTGTTATTGAGTTGTAGGAGTTTATCTATTTTGGATATTAACCCCTTATCAATTACATGGATTGCACATATTTTCTTCCATCTTGTAAACTGCTTTTCCATTTTTTTGATTATTTCATTTGCTGTGCAGAAATCTTTCAATTTGATGTAATCCTACTTGTCTATTTTTGCTTTTGTTGCCTGTACTTTTGGTGTCATGTCCAAGAAACCATTGCCAAGACCAATGAGTCCACTTCCATGAGGTATCTAAAACAGTCAAACTTATAGTAGCAGAGAAGAGAATGGTGATTGCCAGGGACTGGAGGAAGGGGCAAATGTGGAGTTGTTCAATGGCTATGAAGTTTCAGTTATGTAAGACGAGTAAGTTCTAGAGATCTGCTGTACAACATAGGCCCGATGGCTAACAATTCTGAATTGTGAACTTAAAAATTTCTTGAGAGGGTAGATATCATGTAAAATGCTCTTGCCACAAAAAAACCCCAAAAACAAAAACAAAGGGACACAAAGAACCTTTTGGAGGTGATGGATATGTCTAGTACCTTGACTGGTGGTGGTGGTTTCCCAGGTGTATGCGTATGTCCTAACTCATCAAATTGTATACATTAAATATGTGCAGTTTTTTATATATCAGTTATACCTCAAAAAGCTGTTAAAAAAAGAGATCATATGCTTGCATAGTTCAACTTGTGTGACACTCCTTGTTTTAGGGATATATATAGCCAATTTTAACAGATTGTGGTTGAAAGAGGAGATGGTTTATTATATATATATATATAAGTTATTTTGAGAGGGAAGGCTCTTTGCCCTATAAACATCTCCTTTACGCTTATTAAGAACTTTGGTAAACTTAAATTCCTAGTCATCTACCAAGCATTGCTTACTTTCAAGGGTATGAAATCACTTTGAAAGTGGAAAGTGATCAAATTGGCTTGGAAACCTCAAGCCACAAAATGGTGTGTCTGTCTGTTTGTCTTTCTGCCTATCTATGTACCTATTTATCTATCTATGTGATTTTGGCTTTTTTCAATGTAGACTGCTCTGTAATTGGGACAAGTCCCTTAATGATATTTCCTGTTCCACTTTGACCGCATATAACCACTCCCCATGTTTACCATGTTTTTGAATTTCCATCTGTAGATGTAAGGGTATCATAGTGAGTCTGCTAACAAATATTTATTGAGTGCCTATTATGGTACAAATACTTTTTAGGTGCTAAGGAGCCCATGCTAAGGATCTAAGATGGACTTGGTCCCTGTCCTCAAGAAACTTACATTCCAATGTGGAAGACAGACAATAAATGCAAATGAATGAGAAGATTTCTAGCACTGATAAATAATAAGATTAAGAAGAACTAGCTTACTCTGAGGGAGGGTGACCAGGTGACCAGTTTAGCAAGGGTGGTTGGGGAGAGCCTTCTTGGGGAAACAGCATTTGACTTGAGACCTGAAAGAGGAGAAAGAGGCAACCATACAAAGATTTGGGAGAAAAGTCATTCAAGCAGAAGTATTTATATATATTTAAAAGTTCCTGAAACAGAAATAAGCTTACTGTGGAAGGAGAGCCAGTCTGACCGGAGCATGATTAATGAGGGAGAGGGTGGAAGGAGCTGAGAGTGGAGAAATAGGAAGGAGCTACATCATAGAGGACCATGTAATCCACGGTAAGGAGTTTGGATGTTATTTTAATATGATGGGGAGACACTTGAAGGTTGTAAGCTGTGAAGCACCATTATCAGATTGATGTTTTCACAAGATTACCGCAGAGGAAGTGGAAGTGTATTTGAAACATTTGAGCAGTAGAAATATTTTTGGAAATAGATTTTGGAGGTATGACAGGATTTACTGATGGATGTGACCTGACATTTGAGAATAGAGGAGAAAAATAATAAATAATAATCTTAAATAATAAATAATTGAGAAAGGAGAATAAAGGATGACTCCTATGTTTTGTTTTTAGCCTCAATGACTGGGTGTTCACTCCGAAAGGAAAGATTTAGAAGTGAAACTCTGTAGTCCTATTTGGGCTCTAGTTGAGAGGTCTATTAGACTTCCTAAGTGGCAATGTGGAGTAGGAAGTTGTATATGTTATGTGATTTCTGAAGTTCAGAAGAGCAGCCCAGGCTGGAGCTATAGATCTGAGAGGCATCAGTACATAGCTTTGAATTCATGGTGCTGGATGAGACACCTTAGGCAGAGAATGTACAGAGGAAAGAATGGGTAAGGAAAGAGAGCTGGGGCACTCCAACTTCTAAAAGTCCTATCCAGGAGGAAGAGCCAACAAAGGAGACTGAGAAAAAAGGAGACTGGCTAGTGAGATAGAAAAAGAACCAGATAATACCTCAAGGAGAGCGTTGTCACTCCAAGTGCTACGGATGGGTCAATAAAATTAGACCAGAGATTTCACCATTGACTTGGCCAAAATACAAGTCATTGTTGTTTTTGGTGAGAGCTTTTTCAAAACAAAGAAGTTAAGTATAGATAAGTATTTGGAAGAGTATTTCAGTACCATGGTTTGAAAAAGAAATGAAAATCAAGAAATCGACTTAGTGAGTATAGACAAGTATCTGGATTGTTCTTATCTCTGAAGGAGAATAGAGAAATGGAAGGTTTGGGGGTTGTTTGTTTATTTGTTCTGTTTTTAAGACAGGTGATGGGGGCCGGGCTGGTGGCGCAGCGGTTAAGTTTGCACGTTACGCTTCGGTGGCCTGGGGTATGTTGGTTCGGATCCCGGGTGTGGACATGGCACCACTTGGCAAGTCATGTTGTTGCAGGTGTCTCACATATAAAGTGGAGGAAGATGGGCACAGATGTTAGCTCAGGGCCAGTCTTCCTCAGCAAAAAGAGGAGGATTGGCAGCAGATGTTCGCTCAGGGCGAATCTTCTTCAAAAACAAAGGTGATAATGAGGCATATGTGAATGACAATGGGGTTGGTTCAGAGGAGAGGAAGAAATTGATAATTTAGTAGAGAAAGGACCTAATTACAGGAGTAAAGTGCTTGTGGAGGTGGCAAGGGATGGGATTCATGGCACAAGGGAACGCAATTCCAGGGGACACTTCTTTTCTAACAGCAGCAAGGCCGCGGAGTGTGAAGTTTAGCGTCAGTCTCTGGAGACAGACTTCCTGGGTTCAGATCCTGTGTTTGCCACCTTTTTTTTTTTTCTGTGACCTTAGACAAGTGCTTTCATTTCCTCATCTCTAAAATGGAGATGATAGGTTTTATCTAAAAAAGACCAAACTCATAGAAACATACATCAGACTGGTGGTTGCCAGAGGTGGGGGATGGGGGAATTGGGTGAAGGTGGTCAAAAGGTACAAACTTCCTGGGGCCGGCCCGGTGGCGCAGTGGTTAAGTGCGCACGTTCCCTTTGGTGGCCAGCGGGTTCACGGGTTTGGATCCCAGGTGTGGACATGGCACCGCTTGGCAAGCCATGCTGTGGTTGGTGTCCCACATATAAAGTAGAGGAAGATGGGCATGGATGTTAGCTCAGGGCCAGTCTTCTTCAGCAAAAAGAGGAGGATTGGCAGCTGATGTTAGCTCAGGGCTAATCTTCCTCAAAAAAAAAAAAAGGACAACCTTCCAAGGATAAGATAAATAAATCCTGGGGATGTAATGTACAGCATGGTGACTCTAGTTAACAATACTGTATTGTGTATTTGAAAGTTGCTAAGAGAGTAGTTCTTAAAAGTTCTCATTGCAAGGGAAAAAAAGTCTTTGTAACTATGTGAGGCGATGGATGTTAACTAAACTTACTGTGGTCATCATTTTGCCATAGATACATATATCAAATCATTATGTTGTACACCATAAACTTATACAATATTATATGTCAAATATATCTCAATCAAACTGGAAAAAATAAAATGTGGATGAAATAATAGCATGTAGCTCATAGGATTGTCATGAGTATAAAATAGATTGAAATGGGTGAAGTGTATAAAGTAATGCATGGCGCATAGTAAGTCCTCAATAAATGCCAGCTACTGTTATTGTTGTTGCTGCTGCTCTTGTCACATGGGAACAGGTGCAGGTGTGTGGTCAAATTGTTGATGGAAAGATGAGACAGTTGTACCCCTTATGTCTAAGAATAATTCAATGACGTTATCAAAGGGATTAGGGAAAAAAAGTTGAAAATTTGAGGAGAAAAGAGAAGGTATTAAAGAGTTATTTTCCTCCCAATTGCATCCATTCAGATATCAGTGGAAAGAATCTAATACTAGGAACTCTGTATCACTGAATTGTTATGAGGAGTAAATGATAATGTTTAAGAAATACTTAAACGAAAACCCACTATATGAATGGGATTATTATTTTGTCCAGACAACTAGTTGTAAAGTGAAATGTTTCCTCAAAGTTTGGGCTAGGGAATGGGAAAGGATATTATGTAATTGGTTTAATTTTGCTCCCTGAATCATCAACTTATTTTGTAATGTTTCATAGACATTGCCTATATCGGAGGATGTCTTTTCTTATAGATTACATTTTTACTAAGTTTGAAGCAAAAAATACAGTCTATAAATTCAACATTTACTTAGGTCATAAAGGATTATAGTCTCAAAATATGAAATATACCACTTAGCCTTTACGGTTCTCTTATACTCCAAATGTGATTATTTAACAGACTACGTTTATTTTAAAACAAGACTTAGGTATTCGTGTTTGTAGCAAATAAATGGCATGTAAAAATCCTGGCAAAGTTACCATTTTGACAACATGAAATTTTTCCATCCAGCTGGTCATTAGGCCTTTCCAACTGTCAATGTCTCTTGCAATCTGCTTCAATAGTAGCATATAATTAGCTTTATACAGATCAGAGGCATTGGGGGGTAATATTCCAATGCAAATATCAAAATCCCAAGGAAGTTAACTCAAAGAGACATATGTCCTCACCATCCTTCACGACAATCTTTAGCTCTGAAAGCTGTAGCAGTTGATTTGTGTAAGGTACTTTGAATCATAATATGGAAATATTGTAATTAAATACCTACTGGAGTTCTGGAAAATATATTCAGGAGAATGATATAAATAGCAATATGTCATTAATGTACATTGTTTGTCTTCACTTATATAGTTCAGTAATTACTTTAAAGAAATGTGCCAAATAATTGGAGAAAATGATTTCTAATGCTAGGGTGAATTTTTCAAGATTTGGCTATATGGGGAAGTTTAAATCAACACAAATTTATTTGTAAGGTAATACATTATCTGATTAATCTATGGTTCATCTAATTTTAATGTATCATACTGAGTTATGTACATATTTCCATACCTACACACATAGACACGTGCAGATTCTATAGGACAAAAATATGTCACTTTGAAAGTGAAGAAGATTGTGATGCTCAACTAGAATTTGAGACATCTTTTTATTTCTTGAGTTAAGGAATTTCGTTTTGGAACTTTAAGATTTCAACACCTAATGTCTTTAATTCTCCTTTTACAAGAATCTCTTCAGCCTTGGGTAGTTCCACACCGCCATAGAAAGGTTTCTGCCTTCGTGAGATGTCATCTTAGAGTGTCTCGTAGGTAGAAGGAGAGTCATCTTCTCCCCAGACTGTGTTTACATGGAAGTGTTTGCAATAGTTCCATGGGAAAGTGTTATCTAAGCAGAGGACTAATAGCAAAACTGAACAAGACAAGGCAGCATACAGGATGTGACTTTTCACTCGCAGAGAAAAGAGAGAGAACCCTACCATGTTGCCATTTCTAAGAGTTTCAGTTGGTTTGCAACAATTAATTTGAGGACTTTCAATAATTAAATATTCTTAAGTGAAAAATGGAATCTACCAGGCTTCAAATCTGCCTGGAGGAGACTCGCTGTTTGGCGGAGCAAGTCCAAGATGCCAACTGTGCATCTCAGTTTATAACTTGGCCAAGCCCAGGATGCCAACTCACACGAGAGTGGTGAGTTTCGCATCTACTGAAGACTCTAGCGTTGGCTTTATTACAGCTGCTAATGATGAATTGGGCAATAACCAGAATCCATTGACAGGCAGAAGGAAACTGCAGTCTGGAATTTACATGTGAACGTCCTAAGTGAAAAATGTTCACTAATAAAGCCTGAACTAAATGTCAGATGGGATTTCTTTATTCCTTTTGAGTTTTCATAAGCCCATTTCCTGCACCCCAGAGAGCTGGCAAGAAATTCCTGACTAGAGTTTCTCATTCTCCATCGATTTATTCATGTCCCTCGATGATTGTGCTCTTGTCATAAAATCATACTCATTTTCTGGCTGGGGATCATTAAATACTTGTTTACAAAGTCATTTGTGTTTCTGTATAAACCACATATTCTAGCTCCTAGTAAGTACTAGAGGGGACCAAGTGAGAAATTGCAGAACAGGCGTTCTCATTCATCTGTGATGCTTGACAGCAGCTCCTTAGATACCCAAGTGACTGGGATTTTAGGCAAGTCAGGGCAGGGAAGGGCAGAGCAGGGGTGTTATATTAATACTGCCATTTGATGGCTGAAAAATGGGAGACTAGAAAAGATAAGTGATTTGTCTGAGGTATACAACTGGTACATTCAAACAAGCATTAAGAAAACATAGGTCCTATTTTTGAGTGTTTTCCATAACTTTATTCTGCCTTTGAATATCTGATGGCGATGTAAATATAGCTTATTTCTACCCCTGATTTCTCAGGCACAGTTCAGGAGTATATTCTATGTAGAAAATACATTTCCCTAGTTTCAGTGACTTCTAAAATATGATGATTGCCTTGCAATAAATAAACCATAGCATAAATTCCACAAATACTGCAACGTGTGAATTTATTAATGAATGATTTAAAGTCCTCTACTAAAAAAGTGATTTTTATGAATATTTCAGTGATCTGGCCATGACATCTGCTACTCAATTGAGAGTTCAGCTGATATGGCTGCTAAGCTGGGTGTCCCCTCGCTTCCCTAAGGATTCCTAACCACAGCTACACATACTGCCCAATGTTGCTTTTTGTGGTAATAGTTCCATATACCTTGAGCAAGTGATCAGGATGTATAAATTTTGAGAAGATTACAGACCTTCCGATCACATAGCACCTATAATCCCGCAGAGATCAGGGTAATTTCACTAACACCTCCATGGGCATAATTATATAGTGCCTAAGTGCATAGCTTCCAGAATCAAAGGGACCTGGGTTGGAATCTAGCAGCAACAATTTATTAGCTATCTGACCTTGGGCAAGTTACTCAACCTCTCTTCTTCTTCATTTCCTTGTCTGTGAAATGGGGAAAATACTGGTACCAGCCTCAGAGCATTGAGAAGAGAAGTAGCACATCGATTATTGGAAAGGGCTTAGCAAAATGTGCAGTGCATATTATGTAGTCAGTGTATAAGTGAGAGCTGCTATTGCTGCTGCCACCGCTGCAGCTGTTACTGTTGTTATTAGAGCATCACTGGAAATCCCCCAGAAGCAAATTGGGAAGGAGAAAGGACAGGCAAAGAATAAGGAACAAGTGATACATCTCCGAGTGTAGTATAAGTAGAAGAGAAGGATGGCTTACTGGCTAATTTCATAAACTTTCCCCCATAATTCTGAACAAAGTAAAGTGCCCTTTCTGGTTGATCAACCACACTTTAACTCTTTTGAACAATCAGGGTTATAAAATGAAAAGCAAAGCATGATTCTGCAAGCATTTTTGCTTTTCTTGTAAAGTATATGCCACATGCCTCGGAGAAATTTAATCAATAGGTGATGATTCACATATTCCTTAATCATCACAACAGATTTGAGAAAAGCCTTTTGGTATTCAAAAGCTTTTTATTCTTGTTGTAACCATACTCTCTGTCCTGTGGAAAAATAGGTTATGAGATTTCTTAAATGTATGTAACGTGAAAGAGATTTTGTTTGAAACTGAATTTATCAGTTGGGGGGGCAGGGGAAGGGGATGTTTTGGACGCTGTAGAATAAGCATTCTCATCCATGGGAAGAATCCCAGTGGACACAGAAGGTCTCAGAGCAAGATGATTATACCACAGAAACTGATGGCCTGTCTGTTCTCCTGAACACCCACAGAATACTCAGAAACATCCATCTGAAAGGTATTTTAACTAATACATTGGCACAGAATGTCACAGACAAAGCATGTAAGTGACAAAGTAATTGTAAATGGATAAGACTGGTATAAACACGTAAAATAGCATGAATACTGGTGTTTACACCAAGCAGCCGATACTCAGGAGCATAGCAGAAGTTAAAGAACAGGTCAAAATATATATAATTACAATGCTTTGTCATGGACAGTATCATAACTTAAAAAGAAGCCTTTGACTGCAGAAATACTCTTTGTATGGTATGGAGAGATACTTTTGTTTATTATTTGCCAGAATTCCAAACACCATTGAGTGACTAAAAATAAGAGGTTGAATCCGTTTACTTCTTGGCCTATCAGGTAGGTTTTTTTCTGGCACACAATGAGGAAATAAGCTTCTGTAAGCTTCTGTGAGGTCTTTACCAGGATTCTGTTCCAAGGTCCTGCCAAGAAAGAGGTCTAGTATAGGATCGCTTCCCCTATTCGAGCAGTCCATATTCTTCCAAGTGTTCCTAAGCCTGTTAGGTATGAGGGTGTAGAATTTCAAAATAGCAAAAGCGAGTCACAGGCGGAACTGCAAATGGTCCAGGGTTTTGTCTTCAGAAGCCCGATGTGAGTAGCACACCTAAAGAAGACCAGTGTCCCATGAGAGCACTTGCATTTAACCAAATCATAACAACAAAGGCATAATGACTATTTATTAGTTCACAGTGATAAAAAAATACCACAGTAGTTGAAATACTTGAAGTCTGCATGACCTGCATATTTCCTCTCTTTCGGCACTTAGATGGAGCCCAAGTTATAGTCAGAACATTGCTTGGTGAGAATGGAATCAAAACAAAGGACATTAGATGGAGTGAATTTTTAATGTTATCAAGCTAAGATAGATAGTCACAATAAAATTGATCTTACCGATGGGACTACATTCTTGACTCTGTTGGCAGCAATACTCTGTCCCCATTTTCACACTAGAAATAGCAGTGAATACGAAAAGGTTATTATTAAAGGCCCTTTATCTCCTGGACAATGCTTGTGTGGACTCTGCCAATCTCTGCCTCTCTGAGGCTCCTTTTCCATTTCAGTGACTCCTGATTCTCCCCTACTTTGTGGTTTCCCTCAGATTTGATAATAACTTCCAGCAAATCAGAGTCAGATCCTGTGGGCTTTGCAGTTGTATTAGCCCGAGTCCCAGCAGGAAAGAGCACGTTCCAGATTGTTCACATGGAGAAACATCAGTGGATAAATGGGAGTCACCCAGAAACTAACACCAGTTAGAAGTTGTGGCAGCCACTAATCCTGAAAGGATTACAGCAGCTGAGCAAAAGCAGGTACCCAGGAGGAGACACTGCCAGGCAGGATGTGTAACCACAAAAGACTCTGGAGTACCACTAGCGACAAGATGCTGACGGAAGACGGGCTAGGGAAAGAAGGACTCGGACCTTTTTCTTCTCCTACCCTAACATTTCCTGTTGGTGTCTCCAGTTCACCTAATCTCGTGGAAAGTCAGCTAGCAAGGGAGCATGGGCAGTTCTGTCCACAGGAGTCAGTCTCCCAGGGAGCAGAGCAGGAAACAGAAGGGATGGAGATGGATATTGCTGGTGGCTGTGGAGAGAACAAAAGATAAAAGCAGCACAGGGGCCATTGTACATCTTTCTAGAGACCTTTTGTCTTAGTCCACTCAGGCTTCTATAACAAAGTGTCATAGACTGGGTGGCTCACAAATGGTAGAAATTTATTGCTCACGGTTCTTCAGGCTGGAAGTCCAAGATCAGGGTGTCAACATGGTTGGGTTCTGGTGAGCACTCTCTTCTGGGTTGTAGACTGCTGACTTCTTGTTGTATCCTCCTCTGGTGGAAGGGGACAAGGGAGCTTTCTCGGGCCTCTTTTATAAGGACACTCATCCCGTTCGTAAGGAATGCATCCTCGTGACCTTAATCACCTCCCAAAGGCCCCACCTCCAAATACCGTCACCTTGGGGGTTAGGATTTCCCCATATTTATTTGTGGGGGACACAAACATTCAGATCATAGCACCTTTTATATGTAACCCTGTCTCACTGTGTCGTGACCTTATGTACTCTAAAAGAAAGTCTTGTTGACCTCATATCCAAAGTCTTGGCCACAGAGTGTTGACCGGTAGTCCCCCAAGCACTGTAATTGTAGTCTAGAAAAATAAGACTGGTTCATGACTGGGACCATGGGACTGGTGAACATCGGGAGCAAATCTAAAAGCCAAAGCTAAACTCGCTTATTCTCCAATCTGGAACAGAGTCTAGGAGTAGAAGAAGGAAGATGATAGGGAGGAAGAAGATGGGCACGGTGGTGAGAATACATGCGTGTTGGGGATGCATGTGATCCGTGGGCCTGACTCATCATTGCATAGCAAGACACAGTTGTTCATCTTAATCCTGAGGGCACTAGTACTGCTGCCCTCCATACCCAGGAATTCTCAACCAGGCGACAGAAGTGAGAGAGAAAATGATAGTGTTTGTTGGAAAAACAAAACCACTGAGTGATTTCTATGGAGAAAAAAGAGAAACTTTGACTGTGACATTGCTTTCAAATTATTAGTTATCAAGCAAGCCCACCACTACCTATAGCTGAAATATGCAATGATCAAGAAAGGGGAAGTTTACATAAGTAAATAAATTCGTGTGGGTAGGCCAGCAGAAAAAAACCAAAAACTGGAAACAGAGGGCATGACTGAATTGTTTTTGTCAGATAAGGTTTTCCAAAAATACTTATATTCTGATTTGTTTTCTCTTCTGTCTTAAAAAATGATGTGTGAATTTTACACTGTTACCAAACAAACATAGCTGTGACTTAATGTTTCACTATTTAAATACCTGGTTTCATGTACTTTTGACAGTTCCATTTGATTCTTCTGGGGCAGTTGACGAAAGAGGGTGCCTGCCCCTAATGATTCCCTGATCTATATTTTGAAAGGGTGATATACTCAGTCAATTGATACAAGAATAATTATGCCACACCTACCATGTGCTTAGCATAGACCTGGGTTCCATATCACAAAATATGGTGTTTGCCTCAAGGAGCTTATGATCTGACTTGCAAGAGAAGACACACACATCTAGCATTAGGGATTATAGAAGACAATGTATAATTAAATACCACAATGTATGATAATACGCTGTAAGTGCTAGAATATTGGTAAGGGCTGGAATACTTAGGGAAGATGGCACGGATGAAGTGGAACTTGATGTAGACTATAAAACGTGAGTAAGATTTGCGTTGTTGAAGAGGCAGGAAGGGGATTGAACTGCATCTTAGTCATAAACATAAATATTTGGCCAACGTGCCTTTCCTGTTCGATTTTGCTTATGGTGCTCCTACAATGCAAAAATTTAATGTTTATGTATTTAAAATTTTAAATCCTTTGTTTTGCAGTGTATTTTCTTGTTCTTATGCTTAGAAGATCCTTCCATATCTAGAAAGTAATATTAAATTTTCCTTTGAAACCTTTATGTTTATGTTTTAACAAGTGACTTTTTATCTGTCAGTTTATTTTCATATATTTTTGTGAGCTCAGAATCTACAGTGTTTTCATATATTAATTTTCTACAAAGGCATTTTTTGTACTAATTCATCATTTCTCAATTGTTTATTATACATTCTTTCTTTACATGTTAAATTCCAATGTATATTAGGTTTTGTTTTAGAGTTAGATTACTTTTACCATTAATCTGTCTTTAGATTCTTACAAGAGTATTACATTTTAAAATTATTTTACATTTATAATAAGCCTCAACATTTTGTTTTTTCAGATAGTTATTTGCTGTCTTTGTCTGATTATTCTCTAGGTAGCCTTGAAATCATTTTATGAATAAACAAAAATTCCCATTGTGATCATTTTTGGATTTTTTTACTTCTACTTTCACTCCTATTTTTTGCTACTTTCAAGTATAATCATGTCATCCTACATATAACTTATAGTCTAGCCAAACTGGATTTTTGTCATGTCTTTGCTTTTCTACTCCAATACATTTACTCATTCTGTTTCCTCGTCTTTACCTATTGAAATTCTACCCATCCTTCAAGGCTCATTTCAACATTGCCTCCTGATCTTGGACAAAGCCTTTTCCTGATCAACTGGAATTAATCACCTTTTGCATTATTTTACAGTTGAGTGTAAGATCTATGAGAGCAGAGGAGGTATCAAGTTAATCTTTGTTTCCCTAGCAACAACTAGCAGAGTGCCTGGGCTACTGACCTTTGGTGAGAAGAACCTTGGGACTCCTTAGATGCTAACATAATGGATGCAGACTTTTGCTGGTATTATTGACAACTGTGGCGTCATTATTATATATGCTAATAGGAACCATGGAAGCAGATGTTCTTAGGAGTAAGGATTTAAAATGTCAGTGGATATGGATGTCGGTGACATGGAAAAGTTTGTCTTCACGGCACTGAGTTTTCCTTACAGAATGTTAATAATTCTCTTACTCTTATGAGCACTTCTTTTTCCGTATGAATCACCCATTTCATAAAACTTTTTAAAAACTTATCCTCAAGTTCTATAAAGAATGAAAAATGAAGATACTGTTCTTTTCTAATTTGATACTATTCACAAGCATGACTCCCAGTTCGTTACTTATACTCTAGTAGGTATTCTCTATCACAGGATCTATTTCCAAATTACAAGAGGTAATATACATTTTAATTGGATCCCTGTTATCTATCTAAAAACTGCAAATGAAATAATTACTTAACATTCTGCCTTCAAGATTTTATCCGTTTTTAATGACTAAATTCTACTTTCACGTTAAAAAAGTTCAGCACTTATCAGCAATTATGAATATAAAAATAAAGTCTAATGATGTAATAAAATACAGTACATAAAAATGGTGCAGAAATATAACTGGTGGTTAATTAAGAGATGATGCCCGCAGTAGTGGATAGTGTCATGCTTTGGCACAAATATTAAGGCGAAGGAAAGTCATTATTTTAAGAGCAGGAAAGCAGTTTATAAACATCATATTTATATTGCAACCTGATTTACAGGAATACTGCCAGATAACAAAGACGAGGGTGGTGACAAAGACAAGAATGGTGTTCTCATGCCCGTCCACTCTGCAATAGGTGCCTTTCTGTCCTTAGGCAAAGTGCCCTACCTTGACTTTAGTTACCTCACTTGTAAAATAGAGAAAACATCTCTGCTTTAATTGCTTCATATGATTTTAATAATTGCAAAATAAAGGAAAAGTTAAGAAGGAATATTGACAAATTAAGCTGCACTGGTATTGGTTTGAAGAAGGACAGTTTTAGTCAATTAGAAGACAGTGTATGCTCCACAATAATTTTCGCAACTGCTCTTCAGCATATGTTCAGAGACAGGTATATGACTAGAAGGTTGGGTAAAACAGAGAGCCCATAAAGTTAGCCATTGCTGAAAAAAACATGAACTCACTAGGGTCTTGTAAAATATATTTCCTAGGTCACTTGTAAGATGGACTCTCCAGGTTATTTCTAAGATTTAAAATCTCTAATTTTGGTAAAAAAGGAATATTTGAAATAATTCTAACAGAGGATTATAAAGGATATAAAATTATATACTATAGAGACATAAGATCAATCCAGTAAGGTGAGCAAATCTAGGGCAATTAAAAATGTCATTGAATTGAAGTGACTTTCAAAATCTACTTTGTAATGAATCAAAGGCCAGTTCAGAAGGCCTTTCTATGTGTGTGCTGATATTTTGTTTACATTGCCATTACAAGTGGCAATACTGTGATTTATAGGAAATATATATATTTTTAGTCATTCTCTTGGCCAAAATATGTTTTTTATATATATTTGTGTGGTCTTCATCACAGTTCCAGGCTCACAGCTCTCCAAACCTTTGGAATTTCCTGAGCCATAAGAGCAATGGGAGCATCTTTTGTTATAGTATTTGGTCTCTTGTCCTCAGTTCTTGAAATTACCTCAGAGCCCTAATGGTGAAATGGGCCGTCTTGTTATTCCTAACAAGCCCCTTTCCACCACAACTAGGTTTATGTTAATGAAGGTGACTTTTGGAAAAGACCTGAGGATGGGGCTGGTTGCCCTGGGAACCATGAATAGAGGGTTGGAAGTTTCAGTCCCACCTCCTGATTTCCAGGGAGGGGAGAGAGGCTGGAGGTTGAATCAATCACCAATGGCCAATGCTTTAATCAGTCATGCCTCTGTAATGAACCCTCCATAGAAACCCAAAAGGAGGGGATTTGGAGAGCCTCCAGGTTGGTGAGCCAGAACTTTTTTGCATTCCCTGTGCTGGGCCCCAAGCTCCTCAACGACAGAAGCCCGTTTGTTTGGAACCTCGCCCTATGTATCTCTTCATCTGGCTGTTGATTCGTATCCTTTAATATCCTTGGTAATAAATCAGTTATCTAGTGAGTAAATGGGTTTCCTGAATTCTGTGAGCTGTTCTAGCAAATTAAGTGAACCCAAGGAGGGGGTTGTGGGAACCTCTGATTTATAGCCAGTCAGAAGTACAATTAACAACCTGGACTTTCGATTGACAAGCTGAGTTGGAGAGAGTTGTTGGAACCTCCATTTTGTTGGAAAAACTCTTTGTTTTCAGAGCATTTTGGATTTTGGAAATACGGATGAGGGGTAGTGCCCTGTAGTAGCTCCTACCAAGGCTCATTGAAAGGGCAAGTATGGGGCAAGTATGATTATCTTGGCCTCATTTGAATCTGAGAAGTTTTGTTTTTGTTTTGTTAACCCTCTTTTTAGCTAAAGGAGAAAGGTGCTGAGTTGACCCGAGGGTCCTTTAGAATATGGAGGGGGTGATTTGGAGTCCTATTGATGGAGCTCAGGGAGGCAGAATTAGAAGTGACTCTTTGTGAGGGGACCTCAGAACTAGGTGAACACCAGCCTGAGAATGCTAGAGATTTAGAGAAAGGCCTTTTTTTCATTTTTGCTTGGAACACACCATGGGTCAGTCTAACACCCGAGTCAAGTGGTCTGAATATGGGACAGTGATATTTTTGTGCCTCCAAATGTGCAGCTTTAAGCAGTGTAGGGAGGCACCATTGCCACAGGTGAGATACCAGCCTCAAGTGATTTGGACCAGTAGTGCACAAGGGCAAAAGACTTAAATTAACATAGAAATTTTCCCCATGGAGAGGTTTTGGGGGGTTTGGGGGGTTGGGGAGGGTAGAGGGCTCCCGAGAATTCCCAGACTTAACTAGAGGAGGACGTGGTCGGGGCTGGAGATCTAATAGCAGGTGGGTGAATGTAACAAGCTAGTGAGATTTGAGCAGTAATGATACTATGATCTTTTATGCAATACAAGTTGGAAAGTCCGGGGGAAATTCTGGTTCTACTTCATTTCAGAGAATCATGTTTAGACTTAAAATGCAACATTTATACCATCATAAACTAAAGTTTTTAAATTTTATAGTTATTTAGCTGGTAGGGGGCAGGCACGGAACCATGCTGCTACCTGAATGAGACCATTCATTTGGTTAATAATCATTTTAGAAAAAAAATTCTAGGGGGCCAAAGAAAATTTTACACTGGGCCCATACACAGACACACACAGACAGACATACACACACACACACGAAACTAACCCACCAAATAAAAAATACTGTCAGGATGAATTCACGTGTGAATCAAGAAGGAAGGATGGATTTGTGTTTGCGCAGTGATTATTATTATTATTATTGAATGTTAGTTGGGTCTTTAAAACTGTTATTCGACTTGTTACTCAATATTCACCCTCTAAAAAATGTTTATCCATGTTAGAATCATCATTGACCCATTTTTCTGTGGCATTTTTACCTCATAGTTAAGTACATTTAAGAGAATAGAAACATTTATAGAGGGAAAGATCAGGGTCATTTCCGTGATATCCTAAATAATACAAATGAATGATAAAAGACACTGATTAAAGTCTTCTAAAAGAAAAGAATAGAATAATTTTTATTTTTTAATATTCAAAAAGTTGTTGAAGCAGTGTAAAATCACTCTGTATGTTCGTTTGCACTTATTAGTCAAATGTGAATTAATAATGTATATTTTATTCCCTGTAAAAGGTTTTAATATCAGCAATTAAAATCTTAGAGATATTAAATTCAATTAAAGAACCAAATGTGCTAGTTTTTCCTTTAAGCATTGAAGTCATTTTCAAGTTTTAAGTGTATAAGAAATGTTTTAAAATTGGATGCAACTTTTTATATTAAGAGAACAAGTTAAACCCAAAAAGCATGAAAAGCATTTATATTTTAATTTGAACAACAAAAAAAATGTCAGTGGAAACAACCTTACAAAGATATATCAATTTGCAGCCACAGAAGCCAATTGTAATGTCAGGGAAATAAATTGCCGCAATAAGAATTTATTTAGGAAACAGTGGCATCACCTTTAAAAGTTCTATCACATATTCATTGCATGCAATCATTTCTGAAAACTCTAGTCTGTCTGTTCTAATTTGTTTTCGATAAGCCACTAATATTGTCCCTATCATTCCTCTTCAAAGCTCCTTATATTGGTTTTTCTCTTTGTTCCGCAGCATTGCCATTAATAAGGGATTTCAATTGTGTAAAGGAAAGAATGGCTGGAAATTCCGTTGATTCATTGTTAACTAGAGAGCATTGTAGAGTCATTTGAAAGGTATGTAGTATGGTAACAGATTAGAGTCTGAAAAGAAAGAAAGGAAGAAAACAAATGTAAATATTAGTGAACTCATTTTCCCTGTAGGCGTATTGATTTCATTCATCTTACTTGATAGAAGGATGACTAAGCAAAAAATCCAGATCCAAAGGCATCAATTGAACAGGAAAAAGAAGTGTAGTAGCAGAAGGGTGAAATGATGAATGTGACTTCGTTAAAAGAAGAAAAAAATGCAATCCTTCATGAGGAATTCATCATTTTTCTTCTTGTTCTCAGGCCGCCTTAATAAGCATTTGATAAATGTCTATTTAGCTATAAGAGAAAAATCATGTTTAAAATCTTGGTTCACAGGTCATCTTTCAAATAGTTCATCTTAATAAAAAAAAGCTTTGTCAGATTCCTTGTACAATTGTTTAATGTCTTGGCTTTAACTTTCTAATAGTCATAGAGAAACACTAAGAAATTTCATCAGGAGCAATAGCAAATTTATGACTAAACAGTGTATCATATATATTTCCCCAGCAACACTGAGAACAGTTTATATGAAAATTTCACCACAGATATTGGTCTCAGTAGATAGCACATTATTCCATCTGCATAGATGCAGACTTGAGATGAAGCTATTCTCAGAGCGATTCCAGATATTAAAATGTGGGGGTTTGTGAAAATTGTAGAAACTATGGAATGAAGGTTGAGGCTACAAATATTTACAACTGTTAGCGTGTATGCCAGCTGCCATACGTATACATAGGGAAGTTTCAGAAAGAATTGGAAGGGATAAAAGATCAGGCACCGTTTCTCTCATTTCATAGAGAAAGCTAGTCTTTCCATTTATCTCCATTGAGTAGATTGTCCATTCCACATAGTTGTGCTAGAAAGCATTTGTCTAGCAAAATTGTGTTATATTCAGAATGAAAATAAAAGGAAAAACAAAGATTTATTGAGTTTTTTATTGGCCAGATTGGGAAGATAGAATTTATTTGAAAAAAATGCATATAAAAGTAGAATATTATGTGCACAAACTACAAGCCCTCAGTCATATCTTAACATTTGTTGTGCTGATTGCCATAGTATACATTTAATGTCTTAGCAAATAAGCAATATTTTGTGTGGCTTAATTGAGAAAAAAAAATTAGTATTTGATCTGACCACATCCCTGATAGGTAAGAAATATGAGAGTGAGAAATGAATAATCTATTTATTTATTTATTTATTTATTTATTTTTTTTTAAAGATTTTATTTTTTTCCTTTTTCTCCCCAAAGCCCCCCAGTACATAGTTGTATATTCTTCGTTGTGGATCCTTCTAGTTGTGGCATGTGGGACGCTGCCTCAGTGTGGTCTGATGAGCAGTGCCATGTCCGCGCCCAGGATTCGAACCAACGAAACACTGGGCCGCCTGCAGCGGAGCGCGGGAACTTAACCACTCGGCCACGGGGCCAGCCCCATGAATAATCTATTTATAAAAGCATCTTTATTAGTGGGAAAAGAAACGTAATTTGGATGACATTCCAGACTTAACAGTAGCAACAACTACTCTGTATTTAGTTCTTATTCTGTGGCAGGAAGTTTACAATATTAGCTTATATAATCATTGCAATATGCCAGTGAGGTAAGTATTATTATTAGTCTCATTGGTAGGTCCAATTTACAAATTCTGCTACAGAAGCTCAGAGTGCCTTGCACATGGTTACGTAGCTGGTAAATGGCAAAGTTGGGATTCAGACCCAGATGTTATTCACCTAACTTAGCCTGAAAGAAAGTACCTAAGCTCTTTCCTTAACAATGAAATACTATATAAATCTTGGAGAGTAGGTATAATGCAGGATATTTCACTGATGGAACAGGGAGAGAGCATGAAGACTGCACTGTTTTAAATTTTCCCACTGTTTAAAGGAAATAGAGCAAAAGTGTCAGCCTTCTTATCTGGAAATGTTTATGACAAGTAAAACAGGAAAAATTCCTGGACACGGCTTTGCCATGTGAGCAAACACGGATAACAAGGAAAAATCCATTCTGGGATTGCTGATCATCATAAAATGTTCTGTAAGGGTTGAAAATAGCAAAAACAATGGTTTTTCCAAGATAGATTGAGATGGTCAGAGATGATTTGCTCATTAAGTTACAGAGCCGTCAATTATCGCGAGTGGTTTTTAGCAGCTGGAGATGTTTAGTTTGTGTCATTTAGACATGGCTATTTGTCAATATACTCACAGAGAAACAGAGCTACTCTTGATTGCTGTGCATGATCACTAAGTACAAAAGGCAGTTAATGTTCAAAGAGTGTCATACGTATTCCATCTCATTTAATGGAAACATGGGATTGTTTCCTTTGTATTTCTCATTCAAAATTGCAAACACCAGCTCTCGATATGCATCTGCAGTGTTGCACACTGAATAATTTGCACCAGATAATGTGGATGTTTGACTACTTTATTTAGTCCAATTAGATCTAGTAATTAGTACTGTTGTACACCCTATTTCATATGGAAAACAATCCACTGAGGGGGAGAAAAGCTAAAACATGGGGCTGTTGCTCACCCTTGGATCTCTTGCTAATATTTTTGGTTGAAGAGAGGTTTGGAAAATTCCTTACACATTTAATCTATTATGATAAGCACTTTTAAAATTGGAGTGAGCAAATCTTAGAAAAGCAAAATTGACCACCTGTGGCTATCTCCTTACCACTACTTCTTAGGTGAATTATGATTTGCTTGCTGGTAAATGAGGACGTCCCAGAATTCCTAGTTCTCACTCAAACAAGTCCATGAGGTAAACATGACCAAATGGCATGATCCAACTTTACTCATGTGCTTATGCCTAAATCTCTTTGTAAAATTTGTAGTGTGTTCATTATAGCATGTCGGAGCTGGGAAGAACCTTTGAGATGACCTAATTATTGAGGAGGAAAATGAGGTCCAGAGAATCTAGTTTGTGACAGAACTAGGAGTAGAACCTCAAATTTCTCTCCTCCGATCCAGAATGTATCCTGTGTTTCACGTCTTCAATTTTATCTGCAGATATGGGAAGCAGATAATGATCTCTTTGCTTTGAAGTACTTATGCATTTATGACATGTGCTCATGAAAAACATTTCCTGAAAAATGTGATTTAAGAGATAACTTCCTTACAGTTAAGTATATAAACTCATTGCTTGTGCTGAGGAAAGGAATGCGTGAGGACAATTCGTGTTTTATTATAAGCATTCTGTCTATTGTCATACTCTTCTGTGGTCTAGGGAACACTTCTATATGTCTATTTCATTCTAGTTTGTTTCTTAAACTTAAACTTCAGATGCTTATCCGTAATTTAGAAAGATTCATTGAAAGAGAAATATTTAATGTTTTTTCTTTTAATCTCTGGAACAAAGAAAATGATCATCAGACAAAAGCCTGAAATATTTACGGAGCATCATGTCCCTTTTTGGAAGGGATTAAGGACTATCAAAAAAGGAGGAAAAAGGGGCCCGCCCGGTGGCTCAGCAGTTAAGTTCACATGTTCTGCTTCGGCGGCCCAGCGTTCGTGGGTTCAGATCTTGGTTGTAGATCTACACGCCACTTGTCAAGCCATGCTGTGGCAGGCGTCCCACATATAAAGTACAGGAAGATGGGTGCAGATGTTAGCTCAAGGCTAATCTTCCTCAAAAAAATAAATAAATAAAATAAAAAATAACAAGGAGGAAAAAACCCTTTTGTTTTCTGATATTGGATGATAATATGAAATTAGAGTATATGTTTTGTTTAACCTTGTGTCATTTTGTGTATACTTCACAGTATTACTATACACTGTCAAAATATGCCTCAGGATGCCAACCCAATTGAATGTTTCTTTTGTTCGTTTGTTTTTTGGTGAGGAAGATTGGCCCTGAGCTAACATCTGTGCCAATCTTCCTCTATTTTGTATGTGGGATGCCTCCACAGCATGGCTGACGAGTGGAGTAGGTCCACTCCTGGGATCCAAACCCACAAACCTGGGCTGCTGAAGCAGAGTGCACAGAACTTTAACCACTTGGCCACAAGGCAGGCCCCCCCCCCCCCCCCCATTGAATGTTTCTTAAAAAGTAAAAACAAGTCATAACTAAGAATATGGATGATTGATGTAGAGAATGTGCTACTTAGAATTTGGCGTTTGGGGTTTTGCTTTTACAGCGTTCTAAATATACACGTTTAAGGCTTTCCTTTTGTTAAAAGCTGTCTTGCTTCGCCCCATCAACACCTTTCCTTTTTATCTTCTTTTCCCCCTCTGCCATTCTCCTTTCTTGGGGCTTCTCTCGGATAGGCTAGTGTTTATGTGTTTCCCTCAGTCAGTCCTATTTGACTCCTTTTACTTCCTTCCTCTGACATTTCCTTCTTGAAGATCCTAGATGCTGTGGTGATTAAGGGCTCTGAATTCACAGGATGGCTAAGATAGATAGGCTTATCACAGATTAGCAGGGAAGCCAGCTATACGTTCTTAGTGCCTCTGAAGTGGAAATGGCTTCATAGTTTGGTAGCCGGAGTCATCCTTTGAAACAGGTACCCTTAATTTTTCTTCAGCTAAATGCAGTACGGCTTTATTGATATGGCTTAAATTTCTTTGATTCAAACCTGAATCAAACCTGACAGAGACACCCCACGGGTTTCTGGATTCAAAGGGGGAAAGGGAATAGGGAGATAGGAATGATTGAGATCTTTAAAGAAGAGTTGGCACATACACAAAATAGAGCCTCCCTATCAACCAAAAAATGTCCCTCAAGCAGTAAATAGAGGTGAGAGAAATTTCGAGTAAGACGTGTGTCTTTGATGGTCCAGGAAAAGTAGTCTTAATAATGTTACCATTCGCTTCGGATCTCTTAGCCTTCTATATGAAGGAATCCAAGGTTAAAGGTGGACTCACTTGATCATTAATAATAGGAATGAGCTTAGTAATACTTGAGTAGACATCTTATTCTGCATCCTCAGTATCCCAAAGAGGCTGAAGCACTTGACCAACCCACCACTGGACATTCTCAGATAGGGCTCTGGTCTCTTAAAGAAAGATAGCGTTGTGCCTTTGTTTCAACACTCAAGTAAAGATGACATTTATGAACACAGTAGATAGTCCAGAAAGGTTTGTGGGTAGCCTTATAAAGCACTCATTTCTTTGCGCCTCATAAATAAAATCCATGTTATCAGAAGCCATTTCTTTTAGACTCTTGTATCCTTCAGAAAATTGTGCCCTAATCTATTAAGGTAAATCATAGATAACCTTTGGGATGAAGATTGGCGTTTAAAAGTACTCGTAAACACTGTCCTGCATTGTTCTTTTAGGAGTGAACCCAATAAGGGGCTTATGGAAAATAATAATAATAATTTGATTTATCTCACATTGACTTAGATGCCAACACACACGGAACATAGAGGCCAAGATGTCCTCGTTCCCTTTTGTATATACAGTATTGACTGGCTGTTTATAGACTATGCTTTATGTATCATTTTCTAGGCAATTATATTACTAATCTTACTGTGTTTTATATAGTAGAACTGACCTATTCATAAGCACATTTTCAGGAAAATAAAGACAACTTCCGTGATAGTCACATCTATAGAAGCTTAATTGAAACTATTTAGACCTAATTTGTCTTCAAATTGCCGTGAACTGTATACATCTTCCCACTGTATTGTTATTGACTGGAAATGTAACTCAAATGGCATTCACACCCCTAATTGTCATAATCAACTCCGCTCTTTAACTGTTCACGATAGTTTCTAATTTCTCTTAGAATACTGCTTGCCTTTATTGCAGAAGTGAAACTGAGTGGAAACCATGTAAGTAAATCAATGAAGTGAGTAAAATATATCTCTCTAATATTATATATTCTACAAGTACCTAGAACAGCTTGCTAATTTAGATCTTTCTTTTTTTTTTGTCCTTCTCAAAAAGGTCTCTTTTGAGTCATCTTTTCTTCTCTCTCTGGTAAAGAGATTACATGTATCACACAGCATTATTAATTTCTGTATGCCTGCCTCTCCAAGTATACTGTGGCATCTAGTTTATTCTCACATTCTGTTCTGGGTATTTATTGATGTACAAAAAATACCCCCAAACTTGATGGTTTATAGTGGCTTGAAACAACAACCTTCTTCTTAATATTATTCATAGTAGTAATAGTTGTTGTAGTAGTAATAATAATAGTTGTTTTATGAATTTGTGGGACAGGAATTTTGCAAGACCTTGGCTGGATGGTTCAACTCTGACCTGCATGGCATAAGTCTGGGCAGCTGGTGCTCGAGGGCTTACTTACAAGATGGCTTCTTCACACAAATATCTGATGTCTTGGTGCTCCTTGGCTTTTCTCTCTTTTGTCAAATGGTGTCTCATTTTTCAGGACTTCTCCACGTGGCTTGGGCTTCTCACAGCAATCAGACTTCTTAGATGGCCGCTGGCTTTCCCTGGAGCAAGTGTTCCCAGAGGCCCAGGCAGAAGTTGCAAGATTTTCTATGACCTAGCTTCAGAAATCCTAGAACATCACTTCTACATTTAATTGGTAAAGCAGTTTTTAAGCCAGGCTCCATGCAAGAGAAGCAGAGGAATAGACTCTGCCTCTCAATGGGGGGATGGTATAAACATAGGGAGGGAAGGAATTAATGATGGCCATCTTGGAGACAAGCTACCACACATCTACAGCCTTTTGAGGGCAAAATGTCGTGTTACATTCATCTTTGTTTCTTCAATGCCTTGTAGAGTGTTGGGTATATCATTGGGTTCAGTAAATGAATAGTGACTGACTATAGTTCTCACATCTGAGCAGAAGATTCCGTATCCCTCCCAAATAGAGTTACTGAATTTACAATTGCCTGCTAAATATCTCTATCTGGCATCTCTTGCTGGCATTTCAGATTCTGCAGGCCCAAAGTGGAGCTCATAAAAATAGCTTCTCTTCTAGGCTTCCTTAATCTCGCCATTCTCTCCGTCATGATGGCTCAACAGCTAAGAATCCTTGGGTCCACCATCTTTATAGCCTTCCACATTCATCACCTTCTGTTGATTCTACTCTTCTCTCATCTTCTCTCCTTTCCAGTCCTGTGGCTCCCACAGTAGTTCATGCCCTCCTAACTTCTCTTTTTGATTATTGTGATAGACTTCTAATTGTCTTCTTTGTCCCCAGCCCTGACTCATCTAATTCATCCTGTGAATACAGCCAGTTAAAGTTTTGTAATGCGCAGCTCTGATCACGCCATCCTTCAACTCCTTATTGTGGGTGGAATGTAGTTGGTCATGCATGTCCATGCTTTTTTGTGAAAGTCCTATTTGCTGACCAATTGTAAGCGATCACTGAAGTCCTCACCCTTGTTATGTAACAAGTGACCCTTCGACAGGCCCCCCCTAGCAAGCTGTACTCACCGTGTTTTGTAGTGCCAGTTTGCTTCTCTCTGTCTCTTTTTGTCTCTCTGTTTCTCTCTTGGTCTCTGTCTTTCTCTTTCTCTCTGCCTCTTTGTCTCTCCGTCTCTATCTATGTATATGTGTGTCTGTGTGTGTGTAATTCCTTCACTGAATAAAAGAGAGGGACTATACCATGTGTCTCCAGAGCCCAACACAGTGGCTTACACGTAATAGGGATCTAAACATATGTGATAGAAAGATAAGAGAAATGAATGGTGGCCTGTTATTACCTCTGCCTGGATAAATCATATATAATGGACAGGCATTAGGGAAAATTGAATTGGGAGGGATATGCTTTTGAAAACTTCCATTCTCATCCTTCAGTGCCACAATTTCATGGGCCTTGCCCTAGCTTCTCGGGTTTCTCATTAATGTCTACCAATTGATGGGCTTCTGGGAGTAGCCATGAACACATTAAACTGTATTTAAAATTGTGTGTTTGTGTGTGTGTGTGTGTGTGTATTTTGTGTGTGACCACAGCCAAAATGATTGAAAGCCACTGCTCTTGGTTTATCTTTCCTTTCTTAGTAAAATTAACTTTAGCTATGTTTTATTGCCTAAGGGATTTGTGAGGTCACTAGCTTGCCCATCTATCTCTGATAACGAAATCCCATTTAAAAGAAAATTTATTTAGATATAATTGACATATAACATTAGTTTCTGGTATACAACAAAATTATTCAATATATGTATATATTGCAAAGTGATCACCACAACAAATCTAGTTGACATCCATCACCATACATAGTTAACAAATTTTTTCTCTTGTGATGAGAACTTTTAAAATTTACTCTCCTAGCAACTTTCAAATATATAATACAGTATTATTCACTACACATAGTTACTATACTGTACATTACACCTCCAGGACCTGTTTATTTTATAGCTGGAAGCTTTTGACCACTTTCACCCATTTCACCCATTTCACCCACTGCTCATCACCCACCTCTGGCAAACACCTGTCTGTTCCTGTATCTATGAGTTGTTTTTTTTTTTTCAGATTACACATGAGTGAGATCATATGGTATTTTTCTTTGACTTATTTCACTTAGTGTAATGCCCTTGAGGTCCATCCGTGTTGTCACAAATGGCAGGATTTCCTTTTTGATGGCTTAATAATATTCCATTATATAATATACCACATTTTCTTTATCTGTTCATTTGTTCATGGACACTTAGGTTGTTTTCATATCTTATCTTACAAACAATGCTGCAATGAACGTGGGCGTGCAGATATCTTTTCAAATTAGTGTATTATCATTATTGTATTAATATAATATATCACCTTTGTTATCTGAGAAAGGCATGGCCTAAAAGGATACATGTTCATTGGTGGTAATTTGTAATGTCTGGTAGCATGTTGTGTGTAGGTAGACTTGATTTAAATACCAACTTTATTATATGGTAGTTATCACTTTCCATCTCTGAATCTTAGTTTCCTCATCTGAAAAAAATGGGGGGGCTGGCTCGGTGGCATAGTGGTTGAGTTCATGCACTCTGCTTTGGTGGCCTGGGGTTTGTGGGTTCAGATCCTGGGCATGGACCTACACACCACTCATTAACCCATGCTGTGGCAGTGTCCCACATACAAAAAATAGAGGAAGATGGGCACAGATATTGGCTCAGGGATAGTCTTCCTCAAACAAAGAGGAAGATTGGCAACAGATGTTAGCTCAAGGCCAATCTTCCTCACCAAAAAAAAAAAAAAAAAAAGCGAGGAGGACAATAATACCAATCTTAGAATGTTTTTATGGAGAGTTAATTAGATAATATATATAGAAGCCACTTAGTAGACTAAAAAAGTACATTTCGAATAAGTGTTAGTTCTCACTCAGGCTAGTTGGAAATGTAATTTTGGGGCTTGCTCCACCAATTATTAGCCTGGGGAGAGTTATTTAACTGTCCTGTGCCTCAGGTCTTCATCTGTAAAATGTGAGGATTGAATAAGAAAGTAGATATAAAGACCTTCGAATAGTGCCTTGCTCATAGCAAACATTCAACAAATGTCAGCCATTATATCAGTATTAGAGAAGTTAAGACTGGACTTTGCACATTTTGTCTGCTTCCTGTTTTTTATATGCAATCTTTGTAATTTAACATAAAGATCAAAATCTCATATATCAGTATTTCGTAAAGATTTTGTCACAGCGAGGAATGACTGCAGATAATGAATGCCACTTCTCCACGGATATGTTTCTACCTTTTAGCAGAAGTAGCAAATATGATGTTTTATTTGCCTTTCTCTTGGGTGCTTAAGTCTTATAAGCTTTCATTTAATGTTGACTTCTATTTACTCTTGCCTTTGTGAGAACCGTCAGTTAAGAAATGACTGAAGGAAATGGGAAAGGAGAGGTGGAGGGAAGTTAGAATTTTCAAGACTTGCTATAATCCTAGGAAAGGCCCTGAAATTTTGAATTTATTAGTGTTATTTTTAAAATTAGCCACCTCATTTAGCTAGGCTGCTTTGCTAAATCTCAGAGCGAGCCATTTTGCTTTTCTCAGCTTTGATTTTTTTTAATAAAAATTGTATATATTTAAAGTTTAAAACATGATGTTTTGATATTTTGATATAAATATACATAACAAAATGATTACTACAGTAAAGCTAATTAACATATTCATCTCTCATAGTTACCATTTTTGTGTGTGTGTCTATGTGGGGATTGCAACTGAAATCTACTCTTTTAGCAAATTTCTTGGCTTTGTTTTAAGGCTTCCATGATGATAGCAAGGGTTCGTTGTGGTGGTTGTTATCATCCTTATTACTATCCATTTCTATTCTTCTGGATGATTCACAGAACAGTATTCACTGGGGCCAATAAAATGTATCTCCCACTGATATGTTATAAGGAGCTGCATTGCCATGGTAATGATACGGCGTTCCTTTCTTATTTTCGTAAATTTCACTGAACTATTTCGGCATTTAATTATGAAAATATCAGAATAGCATTTCCTTCAAAAAGAATCCAGGTTTTATAGTTCTTTCTGATTCCTCTTTCTCTCATGGCCCCTGACACTCCCCTCACACATATCTCCTTTCTCCTCCTCCTTTAGAGCCTCTGGAGGTCCTTCTGTCTTTCCAGTGTGCTGAGCTCCTTCGCCCTTAGGCCCTTTGTGAATGCTCTTTCCCTTTACCTGCAACACTCTGGCCCTCTTTATCTGGCTAACATCGGATCTTTTTGTTTCAACTTAAATGTCACTTTCTTAGGGAGGCCTTCTTTGACCCTTCAAAATAGAGAAAACCTCCCAGTTATCTGCTCCCCCATATTGCTGTATTTTCCCTCTTAGACCTAACTAAAATAGTGACTATTTTGCTGTCTATGAGAATCATTGTCTAATGTTTTCTCCTTCATTAGAGTAAATTTCAAGAAAATAGAGACTCTCCCTGTCTTGCTTATGGTTCTGTCTCTGGCACCTACCACAGGGCCTGGCACTGTGTAGGTTTTCAATAAGTATTTGTTGAATGAGTGAGTGAGATCTCGGAAGAATCCAATCTATTCCACTGTCCTTGGGTTTGTACGAAGGGCATCTGCTGTTTTCAAGGCACTAGTATAATTTACATTAAGGGTACTGCCTTAATGAGAGAATTTCTGTCATTCTCTGTGCTTATGTGCAAAAACTCTAATTTTCACATTCATATGTTGTGGGCATATGTAGGTAAGTAGAAAGGATGAATAATATATTTAATTTATAGCAGAACCAATTTGATGAAGGTGTTTAAAACATTTAAGACCTTTTGTTTCCATTCAGCTGAAGCCCAGTTCTCAGCCAGTATAATTTATTTTCTCAGTGTATTAATTAAATTTGCAACAACAGGAAGTGGGAGACACCTGATATTTAGGGAAAAAAGACACCTCATTACTGGGTGTTCCTCCAGCATGGCTCTGCAGTGCTCGTTAAGCCATTGAAAACTTCTGCCAGGCCTAAGGTATAACAAGTATTAGGAAGAATTTAAGTGGTAGGGTACAAGAAATAGAAGAATAGATTTCGGAGTCAGATCTGAGTTCAAAATACAGATTCTCCATTACTTGTTGTGTGACTTGGGGAAAGTTACTCAACTTTCTTGGACCTCAGGGGTTTTTGCATTTATTTTGGTGAGGAAGCTTAGCCCTGAGCTAATATCTGTGGCCAATCCTCCTCTTTTTTTGCTTGAGAAGATTAGCCCTGAGCTAACTTCTGTGCCAATCTTCCTCTATTTTCTTTATATGTGGGACACCACCACAGCATGGCTGATGAGGGGAGCAGGTCCACGCTCAGGATCCGAACCTGCAAACCTGGGCTACCAAAGCAGAGCGCACAGACTTTAACCACTCGGCCATGGGGCCAGCCCCTAGACCTTAGTTTTTACATTGGTAAAATGGGTTTACTAAAATTTGCCTTGCCTGCTCATTGTGAAAAGTATAAGAGGTTATATGAAAGATTAAAGAGCTTATCATTTCATATAATAGCTAGTAGCTCTTATTACAAATGATAGAAGTTGGAGGAAAAGGGAAAAAATAGGAGAGATTTAACAAAAGGAAAAGATGAAAGAAAGATGCATTTGGTTTGGAGCAGGGCTGGCCTGAAGAGGTGAGTAAGCAGTTACTGAAGTGGGAAGAGGCACAGCAATTTAAGCTATAACAAATTAAAGTATAACAGGTTATGCTGGAGTAAGTTTACAGAAACCATTGTTATGGGCTGAATTGTTCACCTCCAAAATTAGTATGCTGAAGCCTTAAGCCCCGGTACCTCAACCTGTGACTGTATTTGGAAATAGGGCTTCTAATGAGGTAATTAAGGTAAAGTGATGTCATATGAGTGGGCCCTAATCCAATGTAAGTGGTATTCTTAGAAGAAGAGATGAAGATACAGAGAACACAGAGGGATGGCCACAGGGAGAAGGCAGCCATCTACAAGGCAAGGAGAGAGGCCTCAGAATGAAAGCAATCCTGCCCATGCCTTGACCTTGGGCTTCTAGCCTCCAGAAAAAGTAAGGAAATAAATTTCTCTTGTTTAAGCCACCCAGTCTGTGGTATTTTGTTTTGGTAGCCCTAGCAAGCTAATACAACCACAGAGGTTGCTTGATTTTTAAAAGGAATCCATGAGAGACAACGTATGTGGAAAATCTACTACAGTGCTTAGTTCATAAAAAGTGCCCCGTAAATACCAGTTGAATCTGTTGACAAACAGAATGTTCTAAAGGAAGCTCAGGTTGGGCATCAGAGGAGCTGACTGCTGTTCCCCGATGTGTTGCTAACTAGCCTGAGGAGCTTCATTTCCCTGGGCCTCGGAACTTTCACCTGTGGGAAGAAAAGTTTAGAGTGCGTGGATTTTACTTTTCCATAGAGGTGAAGAATTTAATTGTTGGACAATCCTGATTTCCTAAGTGTGTTACCAGCAGAGATGAAACTTGAAATCTGATCTTCAGATTCGCAAAGCCATGTTCTTTCTTGCTGTAAATTTTCTGCAACCGTGAAATGTACTTTTGAGGCTTAGATCTGTCAGAGGGCGATATTCCTGCTCCTTTTTTTTTTTTTTTTTACAGTGAAATGTTTCAATACCAGAAATTTGCCATTGTGTTTGCTGTGGAAATCTTCTGATTTCGATAAAAATGGTGTTGAAATGTTTGTTGACTGTGCTGCATTAAAGATTGCTTTAAAGAGGGCTAATTTAAATGAAAGTAACATGTAAAAGAACAAGCCACAAGCTAGTCTGCTTTCTGATTAAGAAATTTATCTTCTGTAATTGCATAGCCGAAAGAAAGGGGGGAACAGGCCAGTGCTTTGGCCTACTTCTGGCTTCGTCAGAAGCAGCTGTTTATATTTTGAATTGATGTTTTCTTGACGATAAGGCCTCAAGGTCCAACCCATGTGCTGCTGCAAGATAAATTGGCGGCGACTGCGAGTTTATCCAAGGAAAGGTAATATTTACTTCAATTCTTCAATTTCATCATATGAAATAGTTTAGGGCTATACAGTAATGGCAAAGTTTTTATTTAATACAACTTAGGAATAGTTGTTAACCTCTGTTTTTGAAACTAACAAAAGGTAAACACTACACATACAACACTGAAATTTATCAAATTGATCTTAAACTGGAAATATGGAATAATCTTATGTGCTTTATAACTTTTTCTGTGCATTGTATGAGCTTGATTAAATCTGAACTGGGTTTCTTCAGAATGGCAAAAGCCATTGAACTTCTTGCTTTGATTATATTACTTTTTACAAATTGTAATAATAATTGCTAACGTTTCTTTAGAACTAATTATCATCCAGATACTGTTCTAAGTGCTTTATCTGTATTAATTCATTAAATCTGAACAACAAGTCGTTTGGTCCTCAGAACAACCTTATGAAGTAAGTGCTATTATCATCCCTATTTTGCAGATGAGAGAACTGAAGCACAGAGAGGTATGTGACTAGCTCAAGGTCACAAAGCTTGTAAGTGGCAGAATTGAGATTTCAGTCTAGGCAATCTGACTCGAGTCCATGCCTTTAATCACTTTTCAAACTCCTTCCCCAAAGGCAACGCCCCTCAATTACCAATATCCCACGTGCAGAAGCTCGGTTTTTATCGACCTCTTTGATTTTACTTCCTCAAGGCTTGATAATCCTCAGATAAGGAATGCGTTCAGATTTTTCTTTGAAGAGTAAGGTATGAGATAGAAAAGAACATTTGCTCCTTACTAATAGCTTGAAAGTAATCCTACAAAGCTGATGTTTGGGCATGCGAATAGGAATTGCCAATACTGCCGGTCAGCCTCGGCTCCAGCTGGTCGGCTGTAATGCACCAATTAGGATCTGAGCCTGGATTCCATGGAAGAGAGAAAGCAAGAGATTTGCAATGATGTCCATTTTAACTGCCGCCCAGGCTCTACATCTGAGTAGCAGAGAGTGACTATCTTATTACATTTGTTTTTCCTGTTAGAAATAACCTCAACATACATCTTTGAAAATTTGAAAGGTGGGAAAGTCACACGTATCAAAATTTAGATTGTTGGTTTCATTAGATAGAAGTCCTTTTCTTTCCAAACTTAAGGGTTATTAAATGTTGCCATTTGTTTTTTACCAAAAAGATTTCTATTGGTAAAATGTTAGGAAAACTTACATTAAATATTTTATTAAGCATATATGCTTTATTAATTTTATTATGTACTTGTCTTTATTTTCTTGTTTTAAACCATCTGTTTCAAAAGTGGAAAACTGCAATGTATCTACATAGTATGTGGATATTTCAAAGTTGGTTGATTTTTATATATGTGTATGTATAATATACATATATGTAATATAAGCATTCAATAAATATATTTTTTTCCTTTGGACATTTGAGAAATCACCAAATATCAGTACAGGGTATTCTACTTAATTAGATAACTTTGTGCTTGCTCAGCCCCATTGGGGCAAATATCTGGATTTCTGGAGCAAATGACTGAAGAGCCCATTATTTAGGATCATTCTAGATAGTTCTCTAGCCTCTATAGGCTGTGCAGTGGCACATTCTTTTATCTGGTAGGTTCCTGGTTAAAAGCATCCTGTCCAGTCAGTCTTTCAATTTCTTCTTATTCCCATATTCTTTTCATCTCCAACGACTCCTAGATGATTCTAGGCCAGTTGTATATATTGATATGGGGCCGGAGGTCCCAGGCGCACTCTAGACCTGAGCCCAAACTTGGTAGAAAATATAACAAAGGCCTTAGCTTGGGGCTTAAAATCTTGTTGCCCTAAACCGAGTATTTGCTGTGATCTGGGGCCCAGTGTAGTCTCCAGTCCTCGGGATCTCCAACACTCGCTATCGCCAATGCCCAGCTTTTCAGTTGGCTCCATATCTATAGTTGGACTTCAATCTCAGTTTTCCTGCCTAGCATTCAAGTTTTCTGTTAGAATTTAAGCCTATTCTAAGTCACAATCCATCTGTCTTGTACCTTAATACTCTGTTGAAATTTTGGCCACCGCCATCATGAAAAAATAGATTCAATTGCCCATCTCCTGAGCATTTGGATGGAATCCTATCTTGGCTTGACCTACCACCCAAAACTGTAGTGCCTGGTACCTTCACATTAATAATTACTTGAGCCGTAATTGAAATTCTCTACCCATTGGCCCACTCAGCTAATCTTTTAGGGTAAGATAATTTAGCAAGATTAATTTCCCCTGCCCTAAAACTTACTGGCCTTTATGCAGTCACCAGGTCCAAGCATGTCTAACCCAGAACCTGTCACCATTAGGACATGGAAGTCTTTTTTTAAATACTGGTAGAATATATATAACATAAAATTTACAATTTTAACCATTTTTAAGCATGCTATTCAGTGACATTAAGTGCATTCATATTGTTCGTGCAACCATCACTACTATCCCCAAGAACATTTTCAACATCCCAAACTGAAACTCGGTACCCACTGAACAGTACCTCCCCATTTCTCCCTCCTGGGCCCCTGGTAACCACTATTCTACTTGCTGTCTCTATGAAGTTGATTTTTCCTAGGTACCTCATATAAGTGGAATCATATATTTTTCCTTTCATGACTGACATTTCACTTAACATAATGTTTTCAAAGTTCAACTATGTTGAAGCATGTATCAGAATTTGATTCTTTTTTAAGGCCGAATAATATACTATTATAGGTATATACCACATTTTGTTTATCCATTCATCCATAAATGGACATTTCGATAGTTACCATTTTTTTGGATATTGTGAATAATGATGCTATGAACATGAGCGTACAAATATCTATTTGAGTCCCTGATTTGAATTCTTTTGGATATATAACCAGAAGTGGAATCATTGGATCATATGGTAATTCTGTGTAATTTTTTGAGGAATTACCATACTGTTTTCTACTGAGCCTGTGCCATTTTACATCTCTAACAGTGCACAAGCATTCCAGTTTCTCTACATCTTCTCTATCACTTGTTATTTCTGTTTTGTTTTTGGTTTTGTTTTTCAATATTTTTGGTAGTAGCCATCCTAATGGAACTGAAATGGTATATCATTGTAGTTTTGATTTGAATTTCCTTAGGAATTAATGATGTTGAGTATCTTCTCAAGTGCTTATTGGCCATTTGTGTATCTTTGGAGAAATATCTGCTCAAGGCCTTTGCCCATTTTTGAATTGGGTTGTTTGTTTTTGTTCTTTTGTTCTTGAATTGTAGAAGTTCTTTATATATTCCAGATAGTAATCCCTAATCAGATGTATGAGCTAAAAATATCCAATTTGTAGATTGCCCTTTCACTCGGTTGATAGTGTCCTTTTGAAGAAAAAAAGTTTTTAATTTTAATGAAGTATAATTTATCTACTTTTTTCTTTTGTTGCCTGTGCTTTTAGTATAATACCAAGAAATCAATGCCAAATTGAGTGTCAGGAAGCTTTCTTCCTATGCTTTCTTCTGAAAGTTTTATAGTTTAAGGTCTTATATTCGGGTCTTTGATCTACTTTGAGTTAATTTTTCTATATGGTAGAAGGTAAGGATCCAATTTTATTCTTTTGCGTGTGTATGTCCAGTTTTCTCAGCACCATTTGTCAAAATGACTATCCTTTCCCCATTGAATTGTCTTGGTACTCTTGTCAAAAATCATTTCACCATATATGTGTGGGTTTGTTTCTGCGTTCTCTATTCTATTCTTTCGGGCTATCTGTCTGTCTTTATGCCAGTGCCACAGCATGTTGATTGCTGTAGATTTGTAGTAAGTTTTGAAATCAGGAATAGTGAGTCCTCCAACTTAGTTCTTTTTCAAGATTGTTTTGGCTACTGGGGTCCCTTGAGATTGCATATGAACTTAGTATAGATTTTTTCTTTCTGCAGAAAAGTGTCATTGAGATTTTGATAGGTATTGCATTGAATGTGTAGGTCTCTGGGTAATATTGACATCTTAACGTTAAGTCTTCCAAACCATGAACATGGGGTGTCTTTCCATGTATTTATGTCTTTTTAAATTTCCGTTAGGAACGTTAAGTAGTTTTCATCGTACAAGTCTTTCAACTCCTTGGTGGTTTATTCCTAACAATTTTATTTTGGATGATATTGTGAATGGAATTGTTTTCTTAATTTCCTTTTCAGATAGTTTATTGTTAATCTTTAGAAATGCAATGGATTTTTTGCATCAGGCAACTTTGCTGAATTTATTAGCTTTAACAGGTTTTTTTGTGTGTGTGGAATCTTTAGGGTTTTCTACACAGAAGTGGAAAAAATAGATATCCTTGTCTTATTCCTGATCTTAGAGGGAAAGCTTTCAGTCTGGCACTATTGAGTATGATGTTAGCTATCGGTTTTTCGTATATGGCCTGTATTATGTTGAGGCAGTTTCCCTTTATTCCTAGTTTGTTGAATGGTTTTATCACAAAAGGGTGTTGAATTTTGTCAAAAGCATTTCTGTATCATTTGAGATCACCATGTGTTTTTTTTCTTTATTCTGTTAAAGTAGTGTGTTACATTGATTTGCATATGTTTAAACATCCCTGAATTCCAGAAATAAACCCCAGTTGGCCATGGTGTTAAATCCTTTTTTATGCTGCTGAATTCGGTTTGGTAGCATTTTGTTGAGGAGTTTTGCATCAATATTCATCATGGATAGTGGCCTGCAGTTTTCTTTACGGTAGTGTCTTTGTCTGGCTTTGGTTTCAGGATGAAGCTGACCTTATAGAATCAGTTAGGAAGTGTTTTTTATTTTATTTTTTCTATTGAAGTATAGTTGACGTACAATATCCTATTAGTTTTAGGTGTACCTCAGTGATTCAATATTTGTATACACTACAAAATGATCACCACCGTAAGTCTAGTTACCATCTGTCACCATACAAAGTAATTACAATATTATTGACTAGATTCCCTGTGCTCTACATTACATTCCCATGACTGACTTATTTTATAACTGGAAGTTTGTACCTCTTAATCCCACTTACCTATTTCACCTGCCTCCCGAATTCCTCCCACCTCTGGTAACCACCAGACTGTTTCCTGTATCTATGAATCTGTTTCTGTTTTGTTTTGTTTGTTGTTTTGGTTTTTTTAGGTTCCAAGTATGAGTGTAATCCTATGGTATTTGTCTTTCTCTGTCTGACTTATTTCACTTAGCATAATACCCTCTAGGGTCTATCTGTTGTCTCAAATGGCAAGATTTCATTTGTTTTTAAGGTTGAGTGGTATTCCATTGTATATAGATACTGTATCTTCTTTATCCATTCATCTATTGATGGACACTTAGCTTGGCTATTGTAAATAATGCTGCAATGAACATAGGGGTGCACATATCTCTGTGAATTAGTGTTTTTGTGTTCCTCAGATAAACACCCAGAAGTGAGATTGCTGGATCATATGGTAGTTCTAGTTTTAATTTTTTGAGGAACCTCTGTAGTGTTTTCCATAGTGGCGGCACCAATTTACTTTCCCACCAACAGTATATGAGGGTTCCCTTTTTTCCACATCCTCACCAACATTTGTTATTTTTTGTCTTTTTGGTAATAGGCCTTCTGTTGGGTGAGGTGCTATTTCATTGTGGTTTTGATTTGCGTTTCCCTGATTACTAGTGATGTTGAACATTTTTTCATGTGCCTGTTGGCCATCTGCGTATCTTTGGAAAAATGTCTATTCAAGTCCTCTGCCCATTTTTTAACCTTGAGTTGTTTGGGGTTTTTTGATATTAAGTTGTATAAGTTCTTTATATATTTTGGATATTAACCCCTTATCAGATGTATGATTTGCAGATGTCTTCTCCCACTCAGTAGGTTGCCTTTTCGTTTTGTTGATGGTTTCCTTCTGTGCAAAAGCTTATTGGTTTGATATAATCAAGGTGGAGGGGGAACACAAAAAATAGCGTTTGCAGGTGCTTCCAACCCTGGAGACTCTTCCAGCAGTTTTCCGCCTGTTTGGCAGATGCTCTTGGGTTAGCAAGTGGATTTCCTTCCTGTATAGTCTAGGTGCCCTTTAAACTGCTCTTTTTTGCTGTGCCCCAAGGTGGGCAAGCCTGCGCGTGGTCCCTTCAGTGATATCTTTCCTTGCTGCCGGTTGCCGTGTCGAGGGTGGGTTCCCGGCCGTTCTGTGTCTCCTCTCCTATTTGGCTCTTTGTGGTCCTTCTATTGTTCGTTGTACAGGAGCTGTTTAATCAGCCCTCAGTTCCTCTTTAGGAGTAATTGCTCTATATGTAGATGTGAATTCAGTGTGTCTGTGGAGAAGGTGAGTTCAGGGTCTTCCTATGCTACCATCTTGGACCCTTTTAGAAATGTTTTTTATTTACTCATGTATTTATTTTTGCCAGAGATCATTATATCTTCATATGCAATGAGTATCTGTGTAGCATTATTTCATTTCAACCTGAAGGACTCCCTTGAGCATTTGTTACACGGCAGGGCTTATGGTCAAGAAGACCTAAACTTTTGTTTATCGGGGTATGTCTTAATTTTTACCTCACCTTTGAAGGACAGTTTTGTTGCGTATAGAATTTTTGTTGACAGAATCTTTCTCTTTTGATGCTCTTAAAAATATCATTCCAGGGGCCGGCCCAGTGGCGCAGTGGTTCGCATGTTCCATTTCTCAGTGGCCGGGTTTCGCTGGTTTGGACCCCGGGTGCGGACATGACACCGCTTGGCACGCCATGCTGTGGTAGGTGTCCCACATATAAAAGTAGAGGAAGATGGAGACAGATGTTAGCTCAGGGCCAGTCTTCCTCAGCAAAAAGAGGAGGACTGGCAGTAGTTAGGTCAGTGCTAATCTTCCTCAAAAAAAAAAAGTATCATTCCACTGACTCTGCCCTCCAAGGTTTTTTGCTGAGGAATCCAGTGACATATTGTTGAGGATCACTTGTACATGTGATGAGTCACTTTTCTTTTGGTGCTTTCACTATTATCTATTTTTCTTTATCTTATGATAGTTTGATATATAATATGTCTCACTGTGGGTCTCTTTGAATATTTCCTACTTGGAATTCATTGGGGTTCTTGAATTTCTATGTCCATTTCTTCCTCAAGTTTGGAAAGCTGTTTGGCCATTATTTCTTTAAATAATCTCTCTGCCTTTTTTTCTCTTCTTCTGAGACCCTGATAATGCTTGTGTTGGACAATTTGATGGTGTCCTATAAGTCTTTTATCCTCTATTCACTTTTCTTCATTTTATTTTCTGCTTCTCAGACTCAATGTTTTCAAACATTTTATCTTCAAGTTCTCTAACTTTTCTTCATTTTGCCTGCTCAAATATGCTCTTGACCACCTGCTGAATTTTTCAATTTGCTTATTGTATCTTTCAGCTCCAGAGTTTCCATTTGGTTTCTTTTTATACTTTCTGTCTCTTTGTTGTTGTTGTTGTTGTTTTTAATTGCTTTTTCTCCCCAAATCCCCCCAGTACATAGTTGTATATTTTAGTTGTGGGTCCTTCTAGTTGTGGCATGTGGGACGCTGCCTCAACATGGCCTAATGAGCGGTGCCATGTCCGTGCCTAGGATCCGAACCAGCAAAACCCTGGGCCGTGGAAGCAGAGTGCACAAACTTAACCACTCGGCCATGGGGCCAGCCCCTATCTCTTTGTTGATTTTCTCATTTTGTTCATATATTGTTTTCCTTTAGCACTTTGTTCATATTTTCCTTTAGCTCTTTGAGCCTTTTTAAAACACTCCTTTTAAAGTCTTTGCCTAGTAAATCCACTGTCTGTTTCATCAGAGAGATTCTCTGGAGATTTGTTTTGTTCCATCTAATTGGCCATATTTTCCTATTTCTTTGTATGCCCTGAGATTTTTTGTTGAAAATTGGACATTTGAAAAATGTCACCTCCCAGTTTATGCAGACTGGCTCTGTGCTAGAGCCATCCTATCCTTAGTAGCTGGGTGTGCCTTGAGTCTTGGGAAGTGCCCCGGTGAAGTCTTAAGATAGTCTCAGGTCTTTTCTTACTATGTATCTTGCCTGGCCTGTGAGCGGATTTTTTGATTCCCCCATATACACAACTGCTTCTGAAAGTCTAAATTCCAAAAGTGTTGACCCCTCCCCATCTTCCCCTGATGGTCTTAGGTGATCTATTGTATGCCTCTACCTGTATTCTCTTGCCCCAGACATCTGCAAGTCTGTAGTTCCCTTGCAGCTTCTGTGATGGATGCCTGCCACTTTCCATCTCTTCCCAGTCTTAGGTTCAAGATATGGTGCTTCTTCCTGCATGAGCTTCAAGTTAGGCAAAACAGACCAGTTTTTCAGGCAACTCCTAGATAGGTTAGAACATTACAGAGAAGGTCTGTTCTGGTTCCTCTGATTCGAGAGCCAGATTTCCACCTCCTCCAGACCAATGCTATACCAGGGAGGGGATGGGGCAAAGGTAAGTGAAAATGCCACAAACTATTCTACAAATTTGAATGTGGCTTTTTCTTGTTTGGGCATTTGCTTGATTACTATAGACTTTGACTGTCTTTGAGACCTCTTATAAAGTTATTTTAGCCAGTCTCTAATTGTTTTCTTTTATATGTGTATATATGTTTCCATGGAGAATGGAGGCCGGGAACTTCCTAGTCCACCATTAATTTTGCAGACCTTACATGGAAGTCTTACCTTAAGACTGTTGTATTCATACTCAGCCCCTCTTTTGACCGCCAATGTGACTTATCTATTTGGAGAGAATGCCTTGAGGTGGCATAATGCCATAGCTAAAAGAGACTTGAAAATGACAGGGAAATCTACTCCTATGAAATATAAATTAAGACCCACAATGCAACCCAATACCTACCCACCAGAGTGGTTAAAATAAAAATATGAAAAATACCAAGTGTTGGGAAGGGCATGGGACAACTCAGAACTCACAAATACTACTGGTAGAAATGTAAAAGTTCTTTTGCCAGTATACGGTAAAAGTAAATATGTGTATAGCTGGGACCCAGAAATTCTACTCTTAGGCATATACCCAACACATTCATTCCTACGTTTTCTGAAGTATATACTAGAATTTTCAAAGCAGCGCTATTTGTAAAAGACAAACCTGGAAAGTAGCCCAATGTCCCCTGAATGTCGATCAATAGATTATGACATAGTCATACAGTGCAATGCTATACAGCAATAAAAATGAGGGATTTACAGTTATGCTAAACAATATGGATGAACCTCAGAACCATGAAAAAAGCGAGACACAAAAGAGTAAATACTACGTGATTTCATTTATATTGAGTTCAAAAGCAGTCAAGACCAGCCTCTATTTTAGTCAGTTATGGTTATGCTTAGGGAGAAAGTGACTGGGCAGAGCATGAAGAGGATGGGTTATTCAGTTCTTTTTTTTTTTTTTTTTTTTAAAGATCTTATTTTTCCTTTTTCTCCCCAAAGCCCCCTGGTACATAGCTGTATATTCTTAGTTGTGGGTCCTTCTAGTTGTAGCATGTGGGATGCCACCTCAGCATGGCTCGATGAGTGGTGCCATGTCCACGCCCAGGATTCGAATCGACGAAACACTGGGCCACCTGCAGTGGAACGCGCGAACTTAACCAGTCGGCCAGGGGGCTGGCCCCCTTTTTTTTTTTTTTAAAGATTTTATTTTTTTCCTTTTTCTCCCCACAGCCCCCCAGTACATAGTTGTATATTCTTCGTTGTGGGTCCTTCTAGTTGTGGCATGTGGGACGCTGCCTCAGTGTGGCTTGATGAGCAGTGCCACATCCGTGCCCAGGATCGAACCAACGAAACACTGGGCTGCCTGCAGCGGAGCGCGAGAACTTAACCACTCCGCCACGGGGCCAGCCTGGGTTTTCAGTTCTTGATAGTTATGTTTCTTGACCAAATTTGTGAAAAGGCGTCAATCTGTACGCTTTTTATCGCTTCACTTTTCTGTAAGTATTGTGTTTCAATAAATAGCAGTAAAGAGATAAAAAGAATGAGTTGGAATGGCCTAAATTTAAATCCCAGGCCACTACTTGCTAGTTTTATGACTCTGGTCAAATTTCTTAAGTCCGCTAAAAGCCACACTATCCTTTCCTACATGGTGATGGGGATGGTGATGGCAATGATGATAAGAAAAAGAAATATAATCACTTCGTGTCAATTTCATTCCCATGATAACCCTATTAGGTTACCGTATTAGGTGAAGAATAGGTAATATTGTTATCTTCATGTAGCAAATGAGGAAAGCTAGGCACGCAGATGTTAAATAACTAGCCCGAGATCATCCTGATCCAAAATTCAGATCTAAGCACTCTTGCTCAAGAGCCTATGCTCTTACCCACCATGCCCCTCTATAAATAGGGCTAATTCAAAAAAAGAGAAAGAGAAAGATAAAAGAGTTTAGAAAAGTGTAACCCAATAAGCATATTTAGGTCTCCTTAATTCCCATTAATGATAAAACATTACCACTAGCTCTTTTCCCATGCCCACTTTTCACAGTTATACTCTGACTGTATCCCACAGGTAGCCAGTCCAACATTCCTTTGACCACAGTCCTAGAGTTCCCTGTCTTTCTGATAATAGATTGTTCTTCTTCTTCCCCTTCTTTTCCCTATAAGGCCCCCAGTACATAGCTGTATATTCTAGTTGTTGGTCCTTCTGGCTGTGCTATGTGGGACACTCCCTCAGCATGGCTTGATGAGTGGTGCTAGGTCTGCGCCCAGGATCCAAACTGGCGAAACCCTGGGCTGCTGAAGCAGAGTGTGTGAACCTAACCACTCAGCCATGGGGCTGGCCCCTAATGGATTGTTCTTAAATGCCCTTTCAAACTTTGAGGCAGCATAGTGACGAGGTTAAATATTTCCTTCTCATGCCAGTTACTTTCCACAGTTACATATAGACATTTCTTTATCTATTCAACAATCTTGGATATTTGAGGGCAGGGGAACTTTTAAATCTGTTTTCCATTCCTAGCTGAGGGCTTAGAACATATTAGGTGCTCAATAAATGTTTGTTGAATTCATCATTCAAATTAAAGATCTTCTATTCCTTGGTGACCCATAATTATTTTGTATGTATTTTCTTGAATGAAGACCTTTTTTGATGGCTTTAAAGCCAAAGAGTTGATGGTGACTAGAAGGCAATGTGGTAAGTTCTTTGGAGCAGGCGGATTTTTCTGAGCTCCTCCAAATCATTCTGTTTTAGTAACAACTTATTTGGTCTGTAAGCATAGCACCAACTCTGCTAGTCACAAGAACTTTTCAATTCAGTCTATTGGAATATCTTTTTCTGGGGACTCATCTCAAATTTTATCATGGAAACCAGTAGAAAAATAAGATTTGTTTTACATAAATTAGTTTTACAACCACATTTTAGGAAACACATCTGTTCCGTAAAGAGAAAGATCCTTACTTAGAGCAATAACTTGCTTTTATGCAATGTGGATGACATTGTTACTCTTGTGTTTAATGAACTTCCCCATTATCTACTTGTCAGTTGGAGGTAGACATTAGCAATTTCAGATCATGGCTCCAAATCTGGTCTCATTCCTATACCATGATATCCTTGGATGAACATCATGTTACAGTGCAATATATTGCATTCCTTGCCAGCAAAGATAACCACAGAGCCATTCCAATCTTTTCTGTTGCTAAATTTCCTCTGTGTAAGTTTTGGTAGGTTGGCTGGGAGCCATCTGTAGTGTGTTTTCCTGGCTACCGTCAAGTGTTCCATCTGCCAGTATTTAACACTGCCCGGGTATGAACTCATAAGCCAAATAGCTTTCTCAAATCTATAACTGTATTATAGGTGCAAAAAGTCGAAATGATCCACGTTTTAATTAAATCAAGAAAAAAATAAATGGAGGAAATAGAAGAATCCCAATGTATTCAAGTAAATGAGGTTGATATTAGAAATTATTTCCCAACCTCATCTGAGATTTAGTAGCAGTTCAATAATAAGTTGAGGTCTGAGAGAAAGTATCTTTTTCTGGCCTTGGAATAAAGCCACTTGAAAAATGAGAGTGATAACACAGCAAAAGCAAGTCAATTACCATATCTTAACACATGAATATTCAGCCGAGATAATGGGGTTCTGTTTGTCATCTCTAAGTATCAGTTATTGGTGTGTGTTTAAGTGTGTTGCTTGTTTTGCTTTTGTTTGAGGAAGGTTGTAGTTCTTCCTCGGGAAGAGAAAAGAAACCATGAATGTTAAGATTGAGTGGCAGTGGCAGCTATGGCTGTTAAAACTTAGCGACCACTATGATTTAGAGCAGTGCTTTTAAAACTACAAGTTGAGAACTATAGGTGGGTTATAAAATCACTTTAGTGGGTCACAACTAGTGTATTTAAAAAGTATAATAGAATGGAAAATAGTATACCTCACTTGTAGTTGAAACGTTGATTTATAAAATCTGTTTTCATGTGCACACACACACGTTTTTGCAGGTACACATGCATGTGTCCTAGGTCACAGTGTAAAACAAATCTCTTTCTCTGTGTTAAGACAGTTAAAAAAAAGTTTGAGGTCCTCTGATTTAGAGCTCGATTAAGAGCCTTTGTCTACCTTTTATAATCTTGTCAGAATAAATGATGATGCAATTTCTCCTGATTTGAGAGGGCAGAAAGCCACTAGTATTAGCGTGTTAAAGTGAATTAAAATTTTTCTTTTGGTGGAGTTGAAAATATCAAGATAATTAATTTAAAGAAATCTTAGATTAGATTATCTTTAAGTGAATTCATAAGAGTTATATATCTGAATGTGTATTGATAAGTTTCAAATATCTTTCTGGGAAACTCCATTTTGAACACAAATAAACAACAAGAATCTGGCTAAATTTAAATCTCTGGAAGTACTTCAGAACCCTTAGGATTTTCCAACTTTAGAGGCCTCCCTGAAAACCCAGAGAGAGCCCTCCCTCCTCTCCCAACACAGACACCCGACACAGACACAGACACAGACACACACACACACACAACTTGGTGGCTGCAGTTCCCCTGAAGTTGCCCATCCAAACCCACAGTCCAAGCAGGGTTTTGGCCCCTCCTTAGGATCCTGTGCCATTCCTTTGAGGCCTCTTCAACGTGATGCTGGCGCAGCTACTCATAGCATACTTCAAGCTATTTTGGTCTTCAGTTATTTTCATTTCAATGAGAAAATTGAGAAGGCTATTTGATGATTCATTCATTTTCGACATCCATGGCCTGAAACCAATCAGGTTTTTCTCGCCTACAGAGCCTGTGCTAGTGTCCATCTATCCTATGAGCCGTCTTTTCTACCCCTCCATTTGAATATATAGACTCCTTGGCTTCCAGATACAGACAACTTCTAAATCTACAACTGGTTTCGCCTGAATTAAGAAAAATGCTTTGAGTCTATCTACATGATGTCAGATTAGAATTGTGAGTAAAATTTCCATGTTTTTCAGCTAGGCTTGCTGTTTTCTATAGTCTGAGAGATTTGAGTGTGGTTGTACTTATGTGGCAACTGATCTGTCTGGCTTTGACAAAGTAAAATGGCATTTTGAATGGCAAAACCATATGTTTGCGAGCCTTGTTTATCCAGAAGATCCGAGGGAATGTGACTGTCAATATGCGCAAAATAAATGGTGTCTGGAAATAACAATTCATTCATCGTGTATTGCCTCAGTGATCAATGAAGATCACCTCTTGACTGATCCAGATGTGGTGATCAGAATTAATCAGGAAATTGGCTGAAATTAATGGATTGACAGTGCAATGCTATGAGTTTGCCACTGCCTAAAGCTTCTCATAATCATTCAAAGAACACTCCATTTATTGTTTGTTTTGCTTTGTTACTATTTTTGGCCAATTGTACTGTTAAAATGGGCATGTATTTTATAAACAACAATAAGCCCATTAGTGTGGTAAATATAATAATGTAAAAGTCTCTGATTGCATTTGTAGTGACAATCAATTTTCCTCTCTAATTACATTAATTATAGCATTACATACCTTTGTAATTTGCAGAGGATTGTACTCAATTAGTCCATGTTGTATTTCAATAAAGCATTTGCCACTGTCGTAAATCTTTGGAACACCAAGTCGTGGAGATAGTGGCAAGCGATGATTGATTTGCAGTGTTGGAATTCAGTGGGAAATCATGTCTTGTTACTGATTACTAAAAGAGTCATTAATTTGTGGAAGCTGGTTGGAGATTTTGGCAAGTTTAGAAGTTATTTCAAAATCATTCTCACTTCTAACCAGAGCTTTTCTCAGAGAGAGGGAGTGAAGATGGGAGGGAGGGAGGGAGAAAGGGCAAGGGAGATGGGAAAGGAGAGAAAGAGAAAGGAAGAATATAAATTAAAATTTTTAAATTGCAAAATGATTCTGTGTTGCATTTGATTAAACAGAGGAGGTGAAGGGTGTGTATGTGGTTATATCAAGGTCAATAGCAACCTGACTATTACCAGGCCACAATCAGGTTGAGTAATTGGTTTCTGACAGTAATCTTTATTCTCACAGAAATGTAACTGACAGAAAATACCTAGCTATTCAGTCTAGAAGCAGATGGCTCACCATAAGAATTCAAGTAGCAGGTGAAAAACAGCCCAGAGTAAGCTCTTTCTTTGCTTTCAAAATGGAAATATTCTAAAGGTACAGCCCTGTTTTCAGACGCTAATTAAAATGGTTTAAAAAAGAATCTAGAACTAGTTTGTAAGAGGAAGGAAGGCTTTACGCCTAGGAGTTTCATCATTTGTCATTTATGATACAGTATTTGATTTGGGGCATGGATAGCATGTAATGGAGGTCTTATTTATCTCACATTTCAAGTGTATGTTTTATTTACCTTATCTTCATTTAGGGCTTTGAAGTACCTGTGAGAAATTATGGAAGTTGACAGATTGGATATAAATAACCCTCTCTTTTTTTTCCTTCTTCTCATTTTTAAATTCTGAAAATGTGTTTGGAATAGTATAGGTTATGTAATGACAGGGCGCTTCTGAGCTTTTACCCGCGGGTGGAAGATTTGAAAATGCAGCACAGCCGATAAAGAAAGAAACCTAGTATTATTGTTGCTAGATTTTTATTTCTATGGTAACCATGATGTCAGTGGTGCCTGCAATGCTTAAACCTTCCATCTCTAATAACTTGAGCTGATCTGGTAGGACAGAAATGTAAAATGAAAAAAATTCTAATTAATAGAACGTAATCGCCAGGTGCAATGATATAGATAATGTTTAGGAAAGTACAAGGCTGAATCTTGGTTGGGACTGAAAGAAAAATGTAGCATAGAGTTTATTTCATGAAAAGGAAAAAGCATGGGGTTTTTTTTTGGATATAATGACTATGACATGAGTGTAAAGGAGATTAAAAAATACGGTAGAGAAGGAGCTATCCGTATGCTTTAGCTGTTAGTATTTGTAGCTAGAGAAGAGGAGAAACCAGGGAAAAATCATGCTTTGGGGATTAATGCTTAATTCCTATTAAGAAACACAGAGAGTAAGTGACATGTGTATAAACTAACAGCAATATTGCTAAGAAGCATATTAATAGTTTCATTGCATCGCAGGTGATTGTTTGCTATTTATCCTCTTTTTTCTCAGCTACCTACATTCTCCTGCCAGTGTTAACACGAAGCTTCCTTTTTACTGTTACTCTCTTTGGCAGAGAAGCAGCAGCCATTTGCTTGCTGAGCTCTAACCTGTCCTCTCCGGGAAGAGTGAACTGTTAACTGCATGGGCTTGGGAAGAAGAAAAGATATACCATGCCCATATTTTAAGGGAGGAAAAACATTATTGGAGGTACTAATAATAACCAGAAACCCCTGGAAGGAGTTTCTCCTACTTACGAAGGAGATCACGGAATGACTAGGAGTGGGGCTTGAACTCCATTCTCTTCAAAGCGATCTTTATTATTCCTCAGCAAAAGAGCTTTTTACAGGCAAGCCAAGGTATTGGAGAGAAAAATCACAAGTTTGCTGTGCCTGCCTTCCCCTCATGGCCCAGAAGCTTGGTCCTTAAGTCCAGAAGAACGTGGATGTCACACAATATTGCCTCACCTATCCATGGTAATTGTGGTTGAGGTGGAGCCGAATGGATGTGGCATGCTCGCAGAGTTGCAGGGGACTGTCCCTCCTGCCTGACATCACCCTAGCTAGTCCCATAATGGTGGAGGGTGAGAGGGAGTCATTTCTAGATGGGTCAAAGTTTGAGACTGTTTTCTGGGTGGTTTTTGTGAAGTCACTCTACTACAGTGCTGGCGGGTTTCCAAACTAACACCTCTCATTGTTTTGGGTCTAATGTTTTAAATATTTCACAGGAGACCATTCTTCCCCATTAGGGAGATAGAACTTGCCTAGCTTGATCATATGCCTGCCAGCACTATTACTTTTCTATTGTTATCTGACTGCAGCTATCCAACTATATAGACACTAGAGTGATCAAAATGCGTCCGGTTGACTTGCAAGCTGAAATCCAGCTGACTGGGAGCTCTGTAAATCTCTGCTTTATAAACACTCCTATCCTTGATAACATACTGAGAAAAAAGACAAAATAAGAATAACTCTTTCTGCTGCACTGACAGCACAGAGTCATTCAGCTTTCAGTGGGTAAAATGCAACATTTCCCTAAGGAAAATATGGACTTGTATTCCTGGGTTTGATGTAGTATGACTTAACATTACTTCCTGCTTATCATTTATGTATTTCTGTATCCTAACAGTAGAGACAGAAAGAAACTATTTTACTTGTAAAGAGATTGCTAATTGCACAATGAAAAATACCTTAGACTAATAATACTGATTATAGCTGGCATGCATTTATCATTATAAATTTGGACTTTTCAAACACCAGGTGTCTGAGATTATGTGCTAGGCAAAGTACAGAGAAAATGACGTGGACTTAATCCGTGCTCACACTGAGAAAGGGTCGTAAGAATTTCTGGCATTATTTGCATAAAATGTCATCTAGAAAGGAAAAGGACAGAATCTTTCCTTCAGAATGCCCGCTAATGATGCTAACATTAGGCCGAGTACTTTATACCAAGCGATGCAGTAGAGGGTAGACGGACTGCTGGGTTCCAGTCTTACCACCACCAAGGACGAAGGGCACGTTGACCTTGAGCAACATCCTCAGCCTGTGTGCCCCGGTTCCCTCAGCTGTAACGGGGCGATAGCAGTACCTCCATCAGAGCGTTGTTACACGGGCTAGGTAAAATAATGCACGTAAAGCCGTTAGGGAAGTGCCTGGTCCACAGTCTGTACTCAACAAATGTTAGCTACTTTTATCAACAGTTCCTGTGTCTTTGGGTCAAAATTGCCCAAGTTTGCAAAACCGGTGGGAGGAAAGGGAGGCAAAGAAGAGAAACAGTGCTTTGTGTTTCGGAAATATTAGACGGCTGTGTGTGTATTCAGTACACTAAGAGGATTTTAGAAAAGGTGCTGCTCGTTGCCCTCTGTGTCTTTCCCACTGCTCGTAGTTTCTCAAATTATTATTTTATTTACCACCCCCAACCTTAAAATGTCAGTTTGTTCCCACCTATGGCCATTTATTTCCCATCGTAGAGTTTAGAATGGCCCATTCCACACTGTTCTCATTGCCCAAGGATGGAAGTAATGAAAGCTCTTTTTTCTAGCATCTCATCCTTTAACCTATAATCTACTCCAATCAACTCTGTCCATGCCTGACAGACATCTCAACCATATAGTTGTGCAATTATTGCTAATTCTTAAGTGATTCTCCAAGAGTAGTGTTTGCTGTTGGTGTTGTATCATTGTCATTTTTTGATGACTGTGGCATATATATTTCTGCTAACTATGGCATATAGTGTCACATGTTTCTAGTCTCCTCTTATTGGATTATTAACTATTTGATGGAAAGGGCTTCTTCTGTATGCCACACTCCACAGGGTCAATTAAATGTTTTGAGAATAAAAGTAAGGGAGTGTCATAGAAATGACAACCAAATTGACACCAGTCGATCCTAGGGAAGGAAATAAAGCCTGAGGGAAATGCTATGTATTGTTACACAGGATTAGATCAATATGTAGAGTTCAAATTTGGCTCTATCACTTGTTAGTTGAGTGATTTTTTTACAAATTAGCTAACTTCTCTGAGTACTGATTGTCTTTTCTATAAAAGGGCCTAGTGATCATGTCTGTCTTTTAGAGCTGTTATAGGCATCAACTGAGATGATGGTTAAGAAACAGTGTTGTAAACTACATTTCTGGACAAACATTTGCTGTGTTAGTGGTGATGGTTTATGCCTTAGCCTGCGATGGAAGTGACATTTCTGTCAGATTTTGCTGCCTAGTCCCCATGCTGTTCAGATGATGTTCCGTTTTCCTGTTGCTATATAACAGACTACTCCCAACCTTAGTGATTTAAAATAACATCAACAACATTATTGATTTTGCTCACGAATCCATGGTTTGGGCAGTTTGGTGAGGACAGCTCTGCTCTGCTTGCTGTCAGCTTGGAGAGGTTTGAAGGCTGAATGCTGGAATCACCTGAGGGCCCACTCCCATGTCTGGTAGTTGATGCTGGCCGTAGGTCAGGACCTTCGACAGAGCTGTTAACTGGAACACCTACCTGACGTGGTGACGGGGTTCCAAAGTTGTGCGTAAAGAGAGAGGGAAAGAGGGAGAAAGAGCGAGAGCGTGAGCACACCAGGAAGAAGTTGTATTTGTTTCTTATAACAACCTCACAGCATCATTGCTACCATAGTCTATTCAACAAAAGCGTGTCACTAAGGCTCACTCATATGCAAGAGAAGGAAGACCATTTCCCCATTTGTATAGGAGGAGTGCCAAAGAATATGTAGACCCCCACAGATATTACCACTACCACCACTACTAGCTGGCATTTTTTGAGTATTTAGTACGTGCCAGATACGATACTGCATTATATCATTTAATCCGTACCAAGTATCTATGAGGTAAATACCACTGTATCCATTTTAAAGATGATGAAAATGATGCTCAGAGATGTTAAATAGCTTCCCCAAAGTGACATAGGAGAGGAGCTAGGGCTAAATTCAAAGTCATGTCATTAACCACTACAAGACACATCCTTTCCCTTTGTCATTACACTTGTGAGGTGATAGGAATGCATTTTTTGTGGAATGAGGTCGGACTACTAAGTGATGAATCAGTGAGCAAAATTCATTTGGCTTTATTGTTCTGATAGATGAACACATTTGACACCTTTAAATAGACGCTGCATTAAAATGATAAGAATCTGCCAGTAGTTCTCTCTGAAATGAGTGCTAACTCTGGTCAATAGACAGAAGTTTAAAACTCTTATAATCAGTACTCTTTTAATAATCAGCTCTCAAGAACTTACAAGATACTTAGTGTCAGAGTAGGTACCCTACGACTAGCAGTCTAACTCTGTTACCAGACAGGAAGTCTTGGGAACACGTGGTTTTAAGATAGGAAATTGAAGTTAGTGACTCAGCCTCCTGGTCATTTGATGAGTTCTGTACTTCAGCAACTATAGCAAGTGGAAGCCTTCCCTAGATGATGGCCAAAGACCTTGGATGCAGTGACTGTGATGGCTTATTTGCATGACCAATACTAAGGAATGTCCTGTGATTACAGTGATCATGGCCAATGCCACTCAACTTATGAACTCTGCCCAGCTTTGTTTATAGAGCTAACAGGTTGCACAATTACTTGTTAATTTTGGAGAATCCAAACACGTTGCCTCTGCCTGAATTGCCTTGATTGACAGTAGGGATGTCATTAATTTAACCAAATAAGTGCAAGGCTCTCGGCTTTTCTTGGCCCTGTCGGCATAACCTCATGGAGGGTGGTAATTATATGTGGGAGGCAAACAGCTGTATATGGTTGTCCTTGAGTGTGGGATGAATTTGGAAGGAGAAAGAGACCCACAAAGGAGAGAGATGAATTTCTAAGGATGTTGTCTGTGATACATAGTGTCAAACGAAATGGATGAAATGAGATTGATAGCATCATTAGTTAGCCATGCCTTTTGGGACACTGAGATAAAAAAATGCACAAAGGAAAAGATGGTTGTACACGTAGAGTTATGCATTTATATTCATATTCTTGCTTTACTCAGATTCAACTATATTGTTGCTGCAAGGGCTGTTACCTTTTTAAAAATTTATATATTAAAATAAGTGAAATATTGAACTACCATCCAGATCTCAATCTTTTAGTTTTGATTTGTGTATGGTGAAGTTCAAGCGAAGCAAAATAAAATTCTTTTATACATGAGCTAAACATTTTTGGTCTTTGAAGTCAACTAGTAAAGACCGTTTCTCCAAGACTATGGTTTGTCTTAATGGAATGTTTGTCCCAATTTGGACAAAAAAAAAATTCCCGGGATAAGATCTTTGAAGAGAAGAAAATCAATGCATGCAAATTGAACTTAAGATGCTACGGTATCTGTCTGTCACTTTTTCCTCTTGCTCAAATCTTTGTTTCCCGAAAGAGGAAAGTTTAAAGCCGTTTAAACTGAAAGGATAAGTCCATTATAGGCCTGTGGAGCTTGCTGTCCTTTTTGTGCGTGGTAAGCATGAAACACTTTGTAATCTGTCAAGCAAAGTCTAAAATGGGCGGTTATCCATGAGAACGACACATGTTTTTACTCCACAGAGGCAGATATTTGATGAACATATGGGCATTTGATGAACACATAATTATCTTATAAACATTTGTGATGTTTTCAACAAAAAGACTACTTTTAAAGAGAGCAAAAGAAGTGCAGTTGGTGGTTCCTCACTTTAGGTCTATTATTTCATGCCAACATTAAAGAGGCAAAAGCTGATGCTGTACCTATCTGCCAAGCTATAACTGTTTATTTCAAAATGATGCCTAGTTTGATCGATCTTACGAGAAGCTGCATTCAGGTTTTCACTGTATCCATATAACTGCAGATATCTAAGCACTTAAGTTTCAGAAGTCAGGGCCTGAGAATCCAGAGTACAGGTTTCATATCATAGAAAATTTTAGATGTTATTAAATACCAAGCAGATCTTAAATTTTCTCAAAGTTTATGAGTATAGCAAATGAAAAATGGGGCACAGATGAGAAGTTTACTATTATATACTCTACACAAACTCAGCCAAGGTGTGTATCATTATCAAATGTTTCATCCCCCAAAATGGCCATACTAAAACACCTATATTATTTTGACTTAGAAGACCTATATGAAGAATTCATGACATTGAGATTGAACTTCTCTCAAATCTGGATAAGGTTTCTATACAAATATTTTATTAATGCCCATATCTGTGTGTACTCTCACTGGAAGAGAAGTTACTCTTTATGGGCCAGGACAGTGGTTTTGAGGGTAGCTTTGGCAGAGGGTGGATATATGGAATGTTCTATGCTATGTGTTCACAGCCCAAATCTAAGCTTTCCATTGGGTGTCTGTACCTGCCACAAGAGAGTTTTTAAAGTAATTATTATGTAATATTGTGACGAAAAAGCATCTGTTTTCTGAATAACTCAGCCTCAAATATGCACTTTCTCCTAGCTCTTTTGAAAATAGAAGAATAATGTATTCAGCTCACAAATATTTTTGAGTGTCTAATGTGCCATTTTTATACAGCTTATCCCACTGAATTATAATTATTGTTTCCCAGTGCTTTTCCATGACTAAACTATGTTCTTAATCATCTCTATATTCTCCTTACTCAGCACGGTGAATGATACGTACGTGCTCAATAAATGAATGGCGAGTATGTGAATAAAGACCTAAGTGTGTGAGTACAAAATGTGCTCAACAGTATAGCAGTGGATATAGGGAAGTAGAGGAAGGAAATATTTCCAACTTGGGGAAGGGAGTGGTAGGAATACCAAGAAAGACATTGGGGATGAGGTGACGCTTCAGCTGGACCTTAAAGGATGGCTAGGAGGCCATGAGATTTGGTTACTTTAGAAAACAGGTTCAGTGAAATGTTGATGGCGAACAGCAGATTGCAAGAGGCTGAAAATTGGGGTGGGTATGAAAAAATAAAGACATAACCTTTCCTTTCACTTAATTTTATCATGAGTATCACGTGTCTAGAGCCATCCAGACCTAGATTTCAATCCTGGCTTTGTTCTTCACAAGCTACGTGAATATGAGTAAGCTACTAAATCTCTTGGTGCTTCAGCTTAATCTCTGAAAGGAGGAAATGATGCTCTCTTTTGTGAGTACTGAATGAGCAGCTCTATGTAGGCAAGTATGGGATTTGGTGTAAGTGCTCAATAAATGGTAAAATATGAAACAAAGGAGGGAAAGGACATTAGCGGGAGGGAATGGCAAGGTAGAATGGGGAAATTTCTCTTTCCCCAAGAATTCTGAGATCTCAAATGAGTAACAGCCATTTTCCTATAGTAAAATCTTACAGAAGATTCCACAATATTTCCTCAATCAAGAGTTTTAGCGACCAAGCAAATTATTTTATTTGACTTTGGTGTCCCTCTCGTTCTTGTCTCTTTACCTTTTCCTGGTGCCTTTATACTGCTGAGCAATCCCTCCTATGAATGTTTATGTTCTCAGAGCTACTCATGTCCGTTTAGCCCACTTCTAAAGTATACCTCTGATGTGTGCTTAGGATCATGCTATAAGAACACAAGGTGACAAAAAGCGTACTACTGTCACTTTTTCAAGTACTATATTTGAATTTCAGCAGGAGTCTTACAGAGGCACAATGGCTTAAGTCATTTGCCTGTTGATAATTTATGTCCTGCCTGCTTCCACAAGGAGTATGTCATGGCACGATAAGCCGTAGCTGGTTAGCAGGGAGAATGTTACATTTGACTTTGCTCATTAATTTTTTTGAAGCTCTGTGGAGAGATTTGCCAGGAATCTGATGCAGGCCTGCAAGAGAGCTATTTGTTGGAAAGTAGGCATCCAAGCACCCCTTAAAACGTATTCTACTCAGGTTTTCCCAATGGATTGGCCTTCGACCACAAATCAAAGGTCTACAATCTGTTTGGAAGGTATGCTGATCCCAAGTTTCAATATCTTTGTTTGTATGAATATTTTTGAAGTGATTTATATAGAATAAGGTGCATCTATTTAAAAAAATGTGCAATTTGATGAATTTTGACAGATGTTTACATCTGCAAAACCATCGCCACAACCCAGATACAGAACATTTCTAACACCCCAAAAGTTGCCTCATGGCACTTTGTATTTCACCCCATCCTCTGCTTCTGGCCCCAGACAACCACTGATCTGCATTCTGTCATTATAGATTAGTTTGCAACTTCTAGAGTTTTATATTAATGGAATCATACAGTATGTATTCCCCCCCCCCCCTGTTTTTTTTGGTGAGGAAGATTGGCCCCTAGCTAACATGTGTTGCCAATCTTCCTCTTTTGGCTTGAGGAAGATTGTCACTGAGCTAACATCTGTGCCAGTCTCCCTCTATTTTGTATGTGGGACGTTGCCACAGCATGGCTTCATGAGCAGTGTGTAGGTCGGCACCTGGGATCCAAACCCGTGAACCCTAGGATGCTGAAGTGGAGCGTGCGAACTTAACCACTATATCACCGGTCCGGCCCTACAGTATGCATTCTTTTATGTCTGACTTCTTTCCATCTGCATAATTATTTTGAGGTTTATACATGTTGTTGTATGTTTCAGTTATTCCTTGTTTTTATTGATGAATAAGTTGTATCAATTTTTATCCATTCACTTATTGATCAGTATTACTTATAGGTTAGGAACTGTGAATAAAGCTGCTACAAACATTCATGTACAAGTGTTTTGTGGACATGTTTTGATTTCTCTGGGATAAGCATCAAGTACTGGAATGGCTAGGTTATATGGTAGGTGCATGTTCAAATTTTTAAGCAATTGCCAACCAGTTTTTCAAAGTGGTTATACTATTTTACATTCCCACCTGGAGCGTACGTAGTTCTGTTCAATCTACATCCTTGCCAATATGTGATATTTTCTTTTTCTTGTTTTTAAATTAGTCTCCTAAAGAGTTTGTAGCAATATCTCGTTATTTTAATGTGCATTTCTGTGATGTTGAGCATCTTTCCACGTGCTTAATGGCTGGCTACAGATTTTCTTTTGTGAAGTGCTCGTTTAAATTCTTTCGCTCAAGTTTTTATTGATTTTGCCTTATGATTAGTTAAGAGTTCTTTTTATATTCTGGATTTAGGTCCTTTGTCACAAATATGTAATGAAAACATTTTCTCCCATTTTGCATTTAGCCTTTCAGTCTTCTCAATGGTGTCTTTTGAAGACCAAACTTTTTAAATTTTGAAGGACTTTTCATTTTACCATTTGTTTTTTTTGTTTTTGATCTAAGAAGTCTTTGTCTACCCTAATGTTACAACGATCTTCTCCTATGTTTTCTTCTAGAGCCAAACTGTTTACTAGAACTTTCTGAATGATGGAAATGTTTGATATGTGCATTGTCCAATCTAGGAGCCACTAACCAATTTGGGCTGTTGAGCGCTTGGGTTATGGCTATGGAGACTGAGGAACTGAACTTTTAACTTTATTTCATTTTTGTTAATTTAACTTTAAATATAAATTCCCATATATGGCTGGTGGCTAATGTCTCGTGTAGTGTCATTCTAGAGGTTTTAGAGATTTAGCTTCGTATTTAGATCTATGATTCACATCAAGTTAATTGTTGTATATGGTGTAAAGTCGAAGTCTATATCTGTTTGATGTCCATTTTTCCTAGACCGTTTGTTGAAAAGACTTTCTCTATTGAATTAGTTTGATACTTTTATTGAAAATTAATTGGCAATATATTTATTAATCGATTTTTGGATTCTGTGTTTTGTGGAGCTATATTTCTGCTCTTTCATCAATACCACACTGTCTTATTTGCTGTAGCTTTTGTGTAAGTTTTAAAAGCAGATACTCTATTTTCCGTTGTCTTCTTTTAAAAAAATCATGTGGCTATTTAAGGTTATTTGCATTTGCATATAAATTTTAGCATTAGCTTCTCAATTTCTCTAAAAGCCTGTTAGGGTTTTGATTGGGATTGTATTGACTCTATAGATTGACTGGGGGAGAATTGAAATTTTTCTTTTTTTTTGGGGGAAGATTAGCCCTGAGCTAACTGCTGCCAATCCTCCTCTTTTTGCTGAGGAAGACTGGTCTTGAGCTAACATCCGTGCCCATCTTCCTCTACTTTATATGTGGGACGCCTGCCACAGCATGGCATGCCAAGTGGTGCCATGTCTGCACCCGGGATCCGAACTGGCGAACCCCAGGCCGCCAAAGCGGAACGAATGCACTTAACTGCTGCACCACCGGGACGGCCCCAGAATTGAAATTTTAACAATTATTTGATCTTACAATTCATAAACAGAAGATTTCTGTTTGTTTAGGTCTTCTTTAAGTTCTCTCAACAATGTTTTGTAGCGTTTAATATAGAAGCCTTGTACATCTTATATCTAATTTATTCCTTTGTGATTTTTATTTTTAGATATTTTAAATGGAATTATTTCATTTTCCAATTGTTTCTCCTTGTACATAAAATATAATTTTTTTTGTGTATATTAACCACATATCCTGTGCCTCTGGTAAATTCACTTATTTTGTATATGCCTCAGGATTTTCTGTTAAGTCAATGATACCATTGGAAAATGGAGGCAAATTTCATTCTTCCTTTCCTGTATGTATGCCTTTCTTCTTTGTCTTGCCTCACTACAATGGCTGGGACCTCCATTCAATGTTGAATACAAGTGCTGAGAGCAGACATCCTTACTTGGTTCCTGATCATAGAAGAAAAGTTTTCTAAATTTCGCTATTAAACACAATATTATCTGTGTAATATCCATTATATATATATATATATATATATATATATATATGTACATTTATATATATAGTAATTCATTATACCACAGTTTGTCTATCCATCTTTTGGAAGACATCTTGGTTACTTCTAGTTTTTGGCAATTATGAATAAAGCTGCTATAAGCATTCATGTGTAGCTTTTTGTGTGACCATAACTTTTCACCTTATTTGACTAAATGCCTTAGAGTGTGATTGCTGGATCATTTGGTAAACTATGTTTTGTTCTGTAAGAAGCTGCCGAATTGTCTTCCAAAGTGGCAGTATTATTGTGCATTTCCACCAGCAATGAATGAGAGTTCCTGTTGCTCCACATCCTTGTCAGCATTTGGTATTGTCAGGGTTTTTTATTTTAGCCATTCGAATAGGTGTGTAGTGGTATCTCATCATTTTAATTTACAATTCCCTAATGTCATATGACATTGAGCATCTTTTCGTATGTTTATTTGCCATACTTGGGAGAAATATCTATTCAAATCTTTTTCCCACTTTTTAAATGAGTTGGTTGTTTTCTTATTGCTGAGTTTTAAATGTTCTTTGTATATTTATGATACAAGTCCTTTACCAGATATGTGTTTTGCGAATATTTTCTTCCAGTCTGTGGTTTGTCTTTTGATTATCTTGATGATGTCTTCTGCAGAGCACATGTTTTTAATTTTAATGAATTTCACTTACCAGTTTCTTTCTTTCATGAGTTGTACTTTTCCTTTTGCTTTTTTTATCCAAACCCAAGGCCAGATAGATTCTTCTTTATATTATCTCCTAGGAGTTTGATAGTTTTGCATTTTACATTTAGGTTTATAATCCATTTGAGTTAGTTTTTTGTGAAAGGTGTAAGGTCTGTGTCTAGATTTATTTCTTTGCATGTGAGTGTTGTGTTGTTCCAGCACCATTTCTTGAAAAGACCCTCCTATCTCCATTGAATTGCCTTTCTTCCTTTGTTAAAGATTAGTTGTCTATGTTTGTGTCCTTCTCTTTCTGAGCTTTCTATTTTCTTTCATTGATCTGTTTGTTTGTTCTTTTACCAGTACCACACTCACTTGATAATTGTAGCATTATAGTAACTTTTGAAGTTGGATAGCGTCAATTGTCTGACACGTTCTGTTTTTTTTTTCAATATTCTGTTAGCTATCTGCATTTTGTGCCTTTCCAGATAAACTTAATCAGTTTGTCAATATCTATGAAATAAATGGCTAGGATTTTGTTTGTTCACATTGAATCTATAGATTATGTTGGGAAGACTTAACATCTTAATAATATTGACTCTTCCTAGCCATGAATATGGAATATCTCTCCATTTGTTTAAATGTTCTATGATTTCTTTCAATAGAATCTATAGTTTAGTTTTCCTCATATAGATCTTGTATATATTTTGTTACATTTATTCCTAAACACTTCATTTTTTGGGTGTCTGTGAAATGCTATTGTGTTTTTAATTTCAAATTCCAATTGATCATTGCTAGTATACAGAAAAGCAATTGACTTTTGTATATTAGTCTTGTATCCTGCACCCTTGGTAAAATTTCTTAGCAGTTCTGGGGTTTTTTTGGTTGTTGTTGATTCTTTGGGATTTTCTACACAGATAATCATGTGATCTTCAAACAAAGACAGTTTTATTTCTCTTTTCTCTCTCTGTATATCATTTATTTCCTTTTTCTTGTCTTATTGCATTGCCTAGGACTTCCAGAATGATGTAGAATAAGAATGGTGAGAGGGTGCTTCCTTGCCTTCTTCCTGTTCTTTATGAGGAAGCATCTAGTTTTTCTCCATTAATATAATGTTAGTTGTAGGGTTTTTGTGGATTTTTTTTTTTTAAAGATTTTATTTTTTCCTTTTTCTCCCCAAAGCCCCCCGGTACATGGTTGTATATTCTTCGTTGTGGGTCCTTCTAGTTGTGGTATGTGGGATGCTGCCTCAGCGTGGTTTGATGAGAAGTGCCATGTCCGCGCCCAGGATTCGAACCAATGAAACACTGGGCCGCCTGCAGCGGAGCGCGCAAACTTAACCATTCGGCCACGGGGCCAGCCCCTTTTGTGGATTTTTAAAATCAAGTTGAAGAAGTTCTCTTTATTTCTAGTTTGCTGAGAGTTTCTATCATGAATGGCTGTTAGCCTTTGTCAAATGCTTCTTTACATCTAGTGATAGGATCATAAGATTTCTCTTCTGTAGCATATTGATATGTTAGATTACGTTAATTAAATTTCAAGTTTTGAAGCAGTTTTGTGCACCTGGAATAAATCCCATTTTGTCATAGTGTACAATTATTTTTATACATTGCTGGATTTGATTTGCTAATTTTTTTGAGGATTTTTGCATCTATGTTCATGAGAGGTATTAATCTGTAGTTTTCCTTTCTAGTAATATCTTTAATAGTATTAGCCAGGGTAATACTGCCTTCATAGAATGATTCAGGAAGTATTCACTGTGCTTCTATTTTTTTAAAAAGATTGCACAGGATTGATATTCTTTTTCCTTAAATGTTTTGTAGAAGCTGTTATAATGGGAAACTACCTGGGCTTAGTGCTTTCTGTTTGGAAAGTTATTATTAATTCAATTTGTTTAATAGATATCGGCAAACTAGATTACCCATTTTTCCTTGTGTTACTTTTGTTAGATGGTGTCTACTGTAGACTGTGTCTCCCCAAAATTCATATGTTAAAACTTATTCCCCAGTCTATTGGTGTTTGGGGGTTGGGCCTTTGAGAGGTTATTAGGTCATAAGGACTGAGCTCTGATAAATGAGTTTAATACCCTTCTAAAATAGACCCCAGAGAGCTCCCTTGCCCCTCTGCCATGTGAGGACACAGTGAGAACATGACCATCCATCTATGAACTACAAAGGGTGCCCTCACCAGACACCAAATCTACTGGCACCTTGATCTGGGACTTCTAGTCTCCAGAACTGTGATAAATAAATTTCTGTTGTTTGTAAGCCACCCAGTCTATGGTAGTTTGTTATAGCAGCCCAAATAAACCTTGCAAGGAATTGGACCATTTCATCTAAGTTGTTGGGTTTGTGGACAATTGTGTCCTTAATGTCTGTGGGATCAATAGTGATGGTCCCTCTTCATTCCTGGCCTTCGTAACTAGAGCAGTCTCTTTTTTTCTTGGTTAGCCTGCCTAGAAATTCATCAATTTGATTGACCTTGTCAAAGAACTGACTTTTGGTTTTGTTGATTTTCCTCTGTTTTCCATTTCATTCATTTCTTTTCTAATTTTTATTTATTTTTGTCTGCTTGCTTTAAATTAATTTTGCTTTTCTTTCCCTAGTTTCCTAAGGGAGATACTTAGATTATTAACGTCAGATCTATCTTCTTTTCTAATATATAAATGTTTTTTCCCAAAAAAACAGATTTAAAAAACACTTTTATTTATTTAATGAATCTAGAATAATCTTAATACAAAATTCTAATATATGAATTTAATGCTATAAATCTCTCTCTAAGTGCTGCTTTCACTGCATCTCACACATTTTGATAAGTGGTCTTTTCATTTAGTTTAAAATATTTTTAAATTTCTCCTGATATGTCTTCTCTTACTTGTGTTATTTAGAAGTATATTGTTTAATATCCAGATATTTTGGGATTTTCCAGCTGTCTTTCTCTTGTTGATTTCTAGTTTAATTCCGTCGTGGTCTGAGAGTATATTTTGTATGATGTCTATTCTTTTAAATGTATTAAGGTATGTTTTTGGCCCAGAAGGTGGTCTCTCTTCATGAATATTTCATGTAAGCTTGAGAAGAATGTGTATTCTACTGTCTTTGGATGAAGCATTCTACAAATGTCAATTAGATACAGTCAATTGATGATGCTTTCAGTTCAACTATATCTTTACTGATTTTCTGCCTGCCGAATCTTTCAATTACTGATAGAGGTTTGTTGAAGTCTTCAATTCTAATAGTAGATTTGTGTGTTTTTCTTTTAAGTTCTGTCAGTTTCTGCCTCACATATTTTGATGCTTTGTAGTTAGGCACATACACATTCAGGATTGTTATGTCTTTTTGGAGAATTGACCTGTTTATCATTGTGTGATACCTCCGTTTATTCTTGATTATTTTCCAAGCTCTGAAGTCTTCTTTGTGTGAAATTAATATACCTACTCCATCTTTCATTTGCTTAGTGTTAGCATGGTATATATTTCTCTATCTCTTTACCTTTAATGTCTTAACTTTTAATCTATCTGCTTAGAATGCAATATTACAAAACAGATATAGAAATAGATGTGAACTATTTTGGCCAGAAAGTAAACAATGATAGATTGTTTGTAAAATTTGTTGCTATAATTTATTCATCCCTATATGTATACATTTTTGCAATTTGACTCTGCTACTCCTCCCATCAAGAGATAGACTCTATATCTGTTCCCTCGTGAATCCGGGCTGAAATTTTGACTTGCTTTGATCCATAAAATATGGTAGAAGTGATTATTTTGAATTCTAAGCTTAAGCATCATGAGCTTCTGTTCTCACTATAGTTCTGCCCTGAGACTTTCATGTTAATAAAGCCTGCGATAGTCCCCTGAGGATGAGAGACCACATGGTCTGTTTTACAGCTCATACCAAGACGTGTGAGTGATGCCATATTGAATGACTCATCCTTAGTTGAGTCAATGGGCAGCTGTAGTCACATGAATGACTGTAGTTGATACTAACAGAAGACTTGCCTAAGTGAGCCCATTCTATGGAAACATAGATATGTAAAATAGCTGGGTTTTTTTAGCTACTCAAATTTGGGATGCTTTCTTATGCAGCAATGAAAACTGATACTTCTCTCTATGAGCAATAAATTCCTCTTACAATGTTTTCTTCACTTCCTTGTCTTAACTAAAATTGGGCTCTTCCTTGCAGGAAACTTGTTATACCACATAGGCCATAGGCACAGGAGATGGAGTAAGTATACTCTTTGATCCCCATTGTTCTTTCTAGATCATTATTCCTCCTTCCTCCTGTTTCATACTCTCTGTACCTTTGCATTTCATGCCACAGGACTGTCACCCACTAATCCTTCTTATTGTTGCCATCTATTGATGTCCCTCTCAAACTCCCTGATTCATGCATACCTGTAGAAACCTGATCACTTTTTTCTTCTCCATCCTAAACTTTCTACCATTCCTCGTGAGTTAAATACCTTCCTGAATAATTCAGTGGCTTGGTAAGTCAATTTCTTGATCTCCACTCACCTCCAGTAATCTTTCCCTATATTTTATCAAAGTCACCTCTTGCCATGATCACATCCTAGATCTTATATTCAGTCTCTTTTTGCTGGATTTTCCTCCTTTACACAACCTCTAAGCGTTAGAATAACTTAGGGCACCATCCTAGGTACTTTTAAAATCCATATTCTTCCATAAATTGATCTTATTGATTTTTATTTATTATTTAAATGCTTCACTGGATGTGTATCCCCTACTCAGACCTCTTCCTCAAGCTACAGACATGTATTCAACTGCCTACTTGACATTTCCACTTACATGTCTTAAAAACATTTCAAATCTACCATGGCCAAAATAGACCTCTTATTTTTCCCATTTAAGCTTATCTCTCTACTCAATAAATCCATGTCTGCCCAGCTGCGCAAGGCAGACACTAGACTGTTCTTGATTACTCCATTCCCCTCACATTTACATCTAATTCTTCACTCAGTATGATTTAGTCTTCTTTCAGAATATATTTCAAATCCATACAGTTATCTACATTTATACTTCATCACACCAGTTCAGCCCAAGAATCTCGCTTACCTAGACTATTCCAATAGCAATCTAAATGGTATTTCTGCTTCAACTTTTATAAACCTATAGTTTATTCAATACAGAGAAGCCAGAGAATTCTTTTTTAAAATTTGAATGGAATCACACCGTATCGCTGCTTTAAAACTCTCCAGTGGCTGAACATCCATCTTATAATAGATGCTGTGGTCTTTAATGTGGCCTGAAAGGTCCTCCATAATATGGCCCCTGCCTCCTTCTCTAACCTTATCCACCACGATCCCCCTCACTTGCTATGTTCTGGTCATACAGCCTTCTTTCTGTTCCTGGAAAGTGTCAAGCTTTTGCCTGTCTTAGAGCATCTGTACTAACTACTCTTGCTGTATACTGTCATGTGCTCCAAATCTTCCACCCTAAATCTTCACATGGCTTCCTATACCACCAACTTCAAATAGCCTTTCCCCCATTCCCCATTTTAGGCTGCTTTTTTATTTCCTTTACAACTTTACTATTTTAATTATATGCTTTAACAACTTTTTCTTGTTTTTGTTTCCTCCAATATAATATAAACTCTGTAAGAGCACATACCATGTCTCTCTTGCTTAATGCTGTATCCTTGGCACGTAGCACAGTGCTTCACTCATAATAGGTGCTCAATAATTATGCAATTAATGAATGACTAAATGGAGTGACTACGTTATTGACTGTATCAGGTGCTTCAGCTTTACTTCCTAGATAGATCTCAGGATTATGGAGTCAGAGAATCACCTATGCCATCCTTGATAATTACCAAGTAGCAACTGTAGGAGGAGTGGAAGGATTTAATTTATCTAATAAATATTGAATAAGTGATATTTTGTATGTGCCAGAGATTTTTATAAATGTTGTGTATTCAGTGATAAACATAAGACTTATGACCTTAGGAAGCTTTTTAGGGAGCATTTGGTGATGCGTTTTTGTGCAGAGCAGTGTTCCATAGAGGAGCATGAGAGTGAGTGTTGATTTGTAGGGCTACAGGAAATGTGAGTTGGCATAAAATTTGAAAAACTAAGAAAAATGTAGTAAAAGAGAGGTAGAAGGATGAAACATCATTTACTTATTTCCTGAATCTCCCAACCCCTCTTCTCCCAACACACACCCACACCCACACACACACACACACCCACACACAAACACTCATTACCTTTTCCTCTACATGCTAGGGTGCAGAGTGTGAGCAGAGGGGATTTTTATACCTAAAGTAGTTCAGGGAATGCCCCACAGATTTCCAAAGCTCAAGTTCTGAGACATCAGAGTTGCTGTTGGAAAGGTAACTGAATCGTGTGCTCCGAACGGACACAGTTATAGGGCCATGAAAAGGCTGGGGAAAGGTGATGATATCTGATGGTAAAGGTTCGTTTTGAGGAAAAAAGCAGAACTAAGTTTTTGGGTGGGGAAGTTAAAGGGTCGGGAGAGGTATACGCTCATGGAACTAAAAATGGTCTTTGTGATGAATGTCTTTCATTTGCTTAAAGAAAATCTTATCAAGGATAAGCAATATAACTAGTTCAAAAAGAGAAAGTAATATTTGTAGCAAATATAATTATATACCTAGAAACCCATGAAGAAAACTATAAAGTTGAGAATAAGAAATTGCAGTAAGGTGGCCCATTACAAGATTTATATGCAAAAATCAGTATCTTTCCTATGTGCCAACAACAAATAGCAATTCTAGTGGGAATAGTCTCATATCTCATTCACAAAAATATCAGAAATAAAATATGCCTGGGAATAGCCCAAATACAGTAAATATATGAAAAATATGACAATATGTAATGGAAATACATTAAAAATAGTTTGAGAAAAAGACATAGGCCTTGTTCTTGGCTGGGAATATTCAATATAATAAATCAATTTATAGGATGTATGAATGTAACACAATCTCTAAAATTGTTCTAAAGTTAATCTTGAAGAAGAAACAGGAAATAATACCTAAAGAAATTTTGAAAAATAAGTTATAAAGGCACTCATCTTACTACAAAATGTAACCCATTCTTAGAATACAATAATTAAAGTCATATCTTGATAATGCTGTAGTCTACAGATAAATCGAATACAATAAACTGCCCTTTAACAGACTCTAGATTAGATAAGAATTTAATAGGTAATAAAGGAAGCATCATAAGCCAATAGTAAAAGTTAACTGAGAGTGAAAATTTGCCCATGTAATTGGCCAAAAAATATCCAGTAAGGTTTTCCCTTCTACCATATATTACCTCAAAAGAAATCCCCAAAGAGATGACATTTATAAATTAATTAAATATAGTTTAGTTCAGAATGGATAGAACCTTTTTAATGTTTAAGCCATGAAAAAAGATCCAAATGGAAGGATGGATAGAGTGAACTATAAAATATTACAAGTTTCTGAACATCAAAAAACACCACAAATCAAGTCAAAAGGCAGAGGACAAATTAGGAACATAAATGAGGCAGATGACAGGTTTATATCTATAACATAGACAAAGCTCATAGAATTTAAGGGGAAAAAAACTGACATTCCCATAGAAAAAGTAGGCAAGGAGTACAAAAAGCCAATAAACATGGGTAAACGCATTCTGTATCACTAGTAGTTAAAAAAACACAAATTAACTCAGTAAGGTGTCCTTTTTTTGATCTGTCATATTGGATATTTTCTTGTCTCAAATTAGTGTTCAGCGGTACTGAGGATAGTAGTGGGAGTGTAAATTGATAATGTTTCTGAAGGATCAATTTAAAAATATGTATCAGGAATTTCAAATGTGTTTGTACCCCTTAACAAGCATTCTACTTCTAAGAATATATTCTGAGGAAATAAATTAGAGATCTGGACAATGATTTATATAGAGATGTTCATAACAACATTATATAAATTACAAAAAAATTTAAAACTATTGAAATATTTGAAAACAAAGATTTGGTTAAATAACTTAATGGTAGATCTATATTTTCCAGTTATGAAAATCATGTTTTTGTAGTATTTAAGAGAGAAGAGAAATGCTCTCAAGAGGCTATATGATCCAAAATTTTTTAAATGGGTCATAAATGCATAAACAAAAAGTGTGAAAAAAAATACTGGAAGTACACCAAAATGTTAATAGCAATTGTTTCTTGGAGGTGGGATTTGTATCATTTTGTTGGTTGGTTTACTGATTGTTGGATTGGAAACTAGTCAGAAAGAAAAGCGTTATTTACCCTTCACATACGTTTCCTCTTGTGATCCTCCCAATAATGCAGTGAGGTGAGCAGTGTTCAAATTATTGCATCTGTTTTACATACAATGAAAAAGGGATTGAGAGATCAAGTGACTTATCCCAGGTCTCACAATTCCTAAGTGGGAATATTTCGTCCTTTGTGTAGTACCTGGTACATGGTGAGTACTCACTACATATCTGTTGAGTGAATGATTTGGCTCAAAACTATTCTACAAGCATGTCTGTGGGATTCTTTCTATTGTAGTTCAAACTTCTGAAGCAACTCGTCACGGTTCAGGCCTTTCAACACTTGGCCACTTCTGAACATTCTTTATAAGCTATTAGTATCCTTTATTTGCATTCACGGAGCATTTAGCTGGAGCCAGAAACATTGAGTACCATTATGTTGCATCAATTTGGTTTGGTATTATAACAATAATGTTTTAGTGATTTAGAAAGTAATTGCCTCAAGATCAGGGGTTGTGCCTTCTCTCTGTCCACGTCTATACAGAGGTACTCAATTGGCTGTGGCACAGTCAGTTCTGCAGTTTAGACTATCTTAATGATTTCCTATGCAGCAATCCATCAGACTGAATGAGCTCTGATCCAATTGCATTGTTAAAATGGACAAAAAACACTGGATTGACTAGGCCATGGTACGTTATTTTTGGGTCACAGGCAATGTCCTGTTAAGCACCTAACATAGTGCCTTGAACATTAGAACACTCAATAAATAAATGTGATAATGATGGTAAAAGCAAATTTGACTACAATTACAACATTTCTTTCTAAATGATCAGGAATTCTGCTTTGAAAATGGAAGAGTAGAGATGGCATTTTTTTAAAGCTCTTTAATTTACATCTTTAGAAACCCCAGCTGGAAGTAGAAGTTCAACACTTGGTATTTCATTGTTTTGTTTGTTTGTTTTCTTCATTATCATGGAGACATGCTATATTGACACACTTTCATTTTGTAACCTAATCCCAATGAAATTTTATTAAACTTCTCTTCATAATCTCGTATCATAACAACATTGTTATTTAACACAGTCTCTGCAGATTTCTGTTTAAATTATCGTGAGACTTGTAAGCATTATTTATATCAAATGTCTACTGTTAAAAGCTTGTGCTTTTGAGAAAATCTTACATAATTTTTGTACTTGATACAAAAGTGTTTCTTACAAAACAACCAAACCCATCTTGTATCAAAGTTTTAAATCATTTTATATAGGTGAATTACTAGATAGCTATTAAGGGGAATATTCCAGTAAGGAAAGCAGCATGCAAATATTTTAGCCTAATACCAGAAAGCACATATTACAGCAGTAATGATGTCCCGTCCAGGATCTTATAAACTGAATTGTATTCCCTCAAAATTCATATATTAAAACCATGAACCCTAATGTGATTGTATTTGGAAATAGGGCCTTTAAAGAAGTAATTAAGGTTAAATGAGGTCATAAAGGTGGGGCCCTAATATGATAGGATTGGTGTCTTCATAAGAAGACGAAGAGACAGCAGAGCACTTGCGCACGCGCGTGGTCGTGCTCACTTGCGCTCCCCCTCTCCCTCCCCCCCCCCCCCCCCCCCCCCCCTCCCCCCCCCTCCCTCCCTCCCCCCTTCTCCCTCCCTCCCCCCTCTGCCTCTCCCTCCACCCCTTCCTCCCCCTCTCCCCTCCACCTCTCCCCTCCCCACCCCTTCCCTCCCTCCTTGTGCACACAAATGAAAGGCCATGTGAAGACACAGCAAGAAGGCAGCCACCTGCAAGTCAGGAAGAGAGACCTAACCAAACACGAAACCTGCTGGCACCTTGTTCTTGGACTTCCAGCTTCCAGAACTGTGAGAAATGCATGCCTGTTTAAGCCACCCATTCTGTAGTATCTAGTTATGGTGGCTCAAGGTGAGTAATATATAGGATTTGTGGACAAACTCTCCTTCCTCAACCGCCTGCTAAAAATCAGAGTGTTATGGCAGTTCAAACTAAGACTCTCATTCCTTAAAGATGGGTGGAAGTGTGCCAGAGCATGTCGCCAGAAATTATGTTCAAGACAGCCATAAAATACAACATTTTACTGTTGATCCTAAGAAGGAAAAAGAGGAAGAAGTGAGGTAGCTTCACAGGAAACCCTCCGATGAGCTCCAATTTAAGACTTTTTTCTAATGGGAGGAGTTGCTCATTTATAAAGATAAATGCAAAAGAGTGGCACTGAAGCTTTTGATAATAAGTTGGGAAGAAAACTATTTTCTGTGTGTTTTAGTTGGACTGGGACTGGGACTGATATTAAGTCGTGCGCTGGTACAGCCATTTTGGTTTACAGCAGCTATTCTGACAATTTCGTGTCAGTGCCATACGAGTTAATTTTTTCAACTAATTCAATCATCTCTAATCTATGCTTAGAGCAAGAAGAACGAAAAGATGATTTGCTGAATAGCCACGTGGCTAACTCAGCAGAGAAAGCTGACCTGGTCAACTGCTGTTTTTGGTTCAGTCTTCTCTGTCAAAATAAATGATTACAGATATGAAAGAAAGTAGAAGAAACTTCGATATAAGATAAATGATGCTCATTCTGGGGAAAGACACGCAAGCCTATGGAGAAAAATTGATCTTTAAGAGCTGTTACTCTGTTAATCTAACTTTCGAGTTCAAAGTTTTGCCACTGTTGAGACTATCCATGACAAGACCCCACAGATTGAGAGGGCATTTCCAGAAAAGGAGATTCAAAATGGATTTGAACAGAAGTATTGTTTATTATAGTGAATGTAGACCTTTCTATGATGATTACTTTAAAGAGGGCAACATTGGTCAAAAATAAATGAGTTGTTCAACAATGTTTGTTGAAAAAGAAATTGACTCAGTAGTTTAGCGTTTTTTTTAATGAGCTAAGTCCTCCACTCAACATTTGTTGAGTGATACTATGTGTAAGGGATTAGGTTAAGCACTGTGATGATAGATAAGACCCAATGGCTGCCCGAAGGAGTTTGTATTTTGTATGGTGATGATTAAAGTATGATGATGATTCCCTAGCTACTGGACAAAGTGGCTAGTGAATGCTGCAAAGGCAGGCCTTGAAGCTGTTTACTTTCTGGATTAACGTCAGGGATACAAATCTAAACTGCCCTTGGCCTCAGAGATCAAGAGAAGAAACTCAAGCACATTTCAGTAGAAACATAATATAAATCACAAATGCATTACACATGTGCAGTTTTATCTTTTCCAGTAGCCACGTTAAATAAAACAAAACTGAAATGGTTAAATTTATTTTAATAATATTTTTATTTACCCTCTCTATACAGAATATTATCATTTCAATACATAATCAATAGTAATGATTCGTGAAATATTTTGCATTCTTTTTTTTTTTGTAGTAAGTCCTCAAAATCCTTTGTCTATTTTACACTTACTGAACATCTCCATTTCAACTAGCCACATTTTGTGTGCTTAAAAGGCACGTATAGCTAGTGGCTACCATATTGGGCAGCACAGGTCTTATCCATAGGATCCTGAACTGCTCTGGGAGTTGGAATCTATTGTATTCTTTCTGAAGCTTGCTTTTTAGATGACCCCAACGATGACCTTTTTGTGAGATGACAGTTTGAGCTTGTTAGCTCAATTGGATAATGTCTACGAGTTTGATCCCAATAAGGGCTCCCTGCAAAGAAATGCTCTTACAGTCCTTTAGACTCTCTCTAAACCCCCAAGAGCCATCGTTTCAATGTCCTCTTTCATGCCCTACTGGACATACTTCTATTATAACACTTATAAAACTTCAGGGCATTTATCAAATATGTCTCCCTTCTATATGACACAACATAACAAGTCAGAAGGTTTTCAGTCAAACTGACCTGGGTTCTAATCCCAGATCTGCCACATGGTAAGTTCCTTAACCTCTCTAAACCCTTCTCCTGTTTAAAACGAAGATAGTAACAATACCAACTTTACAGTCTTTCTGTAAGAGATACATGAGGTAATGCTTATAAATTTATATAAAACAGCACACTGACTATCAGCAGTAAGCATTCCATAAATAGTATCTTCTGTTATTGTTGATAATATTAATAAAACAACACCCTCTTTATTTTTGTATTCTTTATGCCCAGCATAGCAGGTTTTTAATATATTTTATTGAATTAATTAGTAAAGGCTCACCAGATAAGATAATGTATAAACTTGCTCAAGCTTTTAACTTTCCAGAAAATGAAAACCTTAGAATTATTGCTACTAAGCAATTAAACTGAGCAGTCTTGGCTTAAAGTTTAGAAAATTAAAATAAATTCTATTATTTCTCTAAAACTTCAGGAAACAATTTTTGAACTTACTTCTACAGAGAAAGTAACTAAAGCATCCAAAATTCTGTGGGCCTACCATGGCCTTAGTGTGTATTCAGGAGCATCTGTAGTTCTTGATCTTTTTCTATTGTCCAATGACAATAAAGAAGGTTCTTTGGTAACCTGCTACAAAACACCTGGTCAAAGCAAAAAGACTCAGAATGGAAAAATCAAAAATCAATTGTTCAACTTTACAAAGAGTGTTCTTATTTCTTAGAAATAAAGTCTTGTTAGGAGAATAGAGTTTAGAATCAAAGGAGACTGAAATCTTCTTAGAAACAGACACATTATACTCAACACATACATTCATAGCCATTCAAAGATATGTACACACAAACACACACGCAAACACCCAGGTTGACACCTGCTGAAATTCTCTAATAGTTTCAACAATCGTTAAGCAATCTGGCAGGGACTTATAATATTTTAATGTTTTGGTGGTTAGAACTCCCAGGTTGAGTCACTGATGAGTTTATTTTACTTTGGCGGTTCCCCAGTGATGTCCTGTACAGTAGCAAACTCTGAGCTGCTATTGTCACAGGAAATGGCGTGGTAGTAGGTGGATGGGAGCCAGTCTCAAAGAATTGCTCATGCCAATAAGCCTAGTCGGAATAAGCAATTGAACATCAAAAAAGGCTCACAATCATACTGGTTACTCTTAAGTAGAAAAATGTGAATGTTTCAATTTTGCAGATTAAAAGGACATTATCCTTAAGGATAAAACACTGAAATTTGCTCAGCCACAGCTGCATTTTTGCTGTTGATTCGTGTTCCCATATTTGATTATGCAGCCCTCAAGAATATGAATGGAATTCCCAAGTGAAGGGATAACCCACTGGGAATCAGATAGACTAAGGAAAAGGAATCTTTTTGCTATATTTGATAAAGGAAGGTGTTCGATAATGTTTCTGAGCACTAGCTGCAGGGTCAGATAGATCTGAATTTGAATCCTGGCTCTGTCACGTGCTAGCTCTGTCACCTCAGTTTTCTTATCTGTAGCCCGAACATAATAATACTTACCTTGTAAGGTTTTATAATACTTGATGTGCAAATTACTACTATTATCATTACCATTATTATCATTCTATATAGATCAGCTCTGTCTCTAATAATTAGGTAGTATGTTACAAATAAATTATGGCTTTAGGCAATTACTAAAGCCTTGCATGATGTTTCCAAAGGTGCCTAGCATGATAAAACAAATGTAGTGAATGTTGACAATTGCTAAGTCTGGGTGATGGGTATATAGGAGTTCTTTGTATTATTCTTGCAAGTTTTCTATAAGTTTGTAATTTAATCAAAATTTTTAAAAAGTTACAAAGGTGTAATGTCTTTGAATTCCCATAGTGTGTTTGCCACTAGGCAACAACCCAGGAACCATGGTGGCCCTAAGAGTTTGTGATTCATTTGGTTAGAAATAATCTGAGTCACAGCACCTCTGCTGGGTTTTGTGCTTGTCATCATTTCTCCCATTGCGATGATTTCTCTAATACTTGAGTGGAGTGGGGCCATTATCCAAACATTAAGGACGTCCTCATCTTAAGTGAGTTTGCATCAGCCCTCGGGGTAGGATGATGACCTCAGCTGAGACCCTCTGTGGTGAGTGACCTTGCTGAAATCTGGGACTGTTTTCTGCTCTGGGAAGCTCTGTGGTTGATTTCCCCCACCCTGCTCCAGTTCACCCCAAGGTTCCTACTAAAAAGACTGATCATTGCAGTGCCCTTTTCCCAGCCTCCCTGACAGCTAGAAAAACATCGAAGCTTTTCAAATAAATTCTCTTCCCGCCTGGAACTCTTTACCTAGGAAAGTTTTATAATCTATTACAGAGTTTCAAGAGTAAATCTAAAACAACTATGAAAGTGCCTTTACATTGCAAAGAAAGCCTTCGGTAAACTTTTCATGTGCTTCCAAATTCCCTTTCCTCAATAAATCAGGTAAAGCCTGTAAAGGTTCACAAACATGTCAAGGAAACTATTTTGGTTTGATTTCACTTTTGAATTTAAAATGGGATCATCCTTGGCCATGAAGGCCGAATCCCAGACATGAAGCCCTCAGGAATATCTCCAGAAAGGCGATGCTGTGTGTACTTGGTTACAAGAGAAGAACTGTTACTTCTGTCTGTGTCAGTTTCTGTGAACAAGTCACTTAGTGGGTTTAATCATTTCTGTCTGGGCGAGAGATAATCAGACTTGTCCTTTGCCTGTTTGGTAATAGTTTGTAAGGACAAAGGCTATAAAATGTTTGGATATTTGCTTTCAGAAATACACAGTGCAATTTTAAGAACCCCAGGGGTTTTTGAACTCTCTGTAGGAAGTCCATTCGAGGGAGGTTGATACAAAATGTATCTAAAGCTTTCACCACCTGGGTGTGGCTTCTTGAGAAGGAAATTTGTTGGGTTTCTATCCGGAGCTTCACAATGCTGATTATTGTATTATTGTATTTTTGTTGTTCATTGAGCGTAGAGAGAAATCCCTTGGTGTTATATTGGGAGAAGGAACTAGCTACCTTTAAATCCTTGAACCCTTCCAGTCACATACTTGTAGCATAAAGTAAGTCTTACTAAATAAACTAAACCTCTATCAAATGCCCATATGAATTAGCATTGTAAGAGCATAAAGTAGGTGGGATTTTCATGACAGGGAGCGCAACTCGAAGTTTGGTTTTGAGCCTCTGGCTTCTGAACACTTTGCTCTCCATCTTATTTGTAGGGAAATGGCACCTCAATCCTATACTGTCCTCAGTGAACATAATGTACATTCTATTTTAATAGCTTTTTATAGTCTCCATTTTTTATTAATGCACCCTGAATATGCTGTGCTTTTTATTGTGAATAACCAGCAAAGGATGGCTGTAAAAATAGTCATAACACTATACTATATTCTTCCATACTTTTATCTCCCGCTGTAAACTTAGATGCCGCTCAGAAATGCAATTAAAGTAAAATGAACTCACAAAGAAAACATTTAGGGCTCCAACAACGGCTCATTCAGCTCCCCGTGGCTTCTTTCACTGGACGTATTCATAATAGTGCAATGTTTGCTTGGCTTATTTCTCTATATGATCTTCCTTATTTGTAATTATCTAATATCGATGATTAAAAATTGCATACAGAAGTTGAAGACAAGCATTTCATAGGTGTCTTAACTCCTGGGAGCCTGGTGAATCTTTGTTACTTGTGGTGAGATGGAAAGGACACTGAGATACAAATGGTTCTGAAATATGATTTGGTCCCATGGAAGGCAGGAGGATTTTTTTACTTTCATTATTGTCCTGTTAGCTACACTATCGCCTAAAGGTGTTATCAGCAACTACAAATTAATCACCTATTATGTGCAAGGTATTGTTCATGGCACAATGAGGTATAAAACACAGCCCTGGGGGGCCAGCCCCATGGCCTAGTGGTTGGATTTGGCACGCTCCACTTTGGCAGCCCGGGTTTGGTTCCTGGGCGCAGACCTACACCACTCGTCGGTGGCCATGCTGTGGCAGCGACCCACATACAAAGTGGAAGAGGGTAGGCACAGATGTTGGCTCAGGGCAAATCTTCCTCTAGCAAAAGGAAGAGGATTAGCAACCGATGTTAACTCAGAGCGAGTCTTCCTCAGCAAAAAAAGAAAAAAACAGGACAACAAAACCCACCCCTGCTTCTCAGGCAATGTGTAATCTATTTGAGGGGAAATAGAACATAGTGTAGTAAACAGTGAATATTCATTCATAGGCAATAATTGTTTAAGACTCACAGAAGAGAAAGAATCTTGCTAGGTTTATTTTCCAAGGAAGGTTTCCCTATGAAAGTGGGATTTGGGCCAAATCTTGGTCAATTCCTGGGGGTCAGCTAGATGAAGATTAGTAAAGCGACCTTTCAAGTTCCAAAAGTAGGAAGGCAGGACTGTGTTTATGAGGACGAGAAGTAAAATTTTTTATCCTTTAATTTTTTAATTCTTATTTTGCGTGAATAGAGATATAGGCACTGTGAAACTGAAGAGAGGGCTGGAAAAGAAAAGTCAAGCTAGATTTAGAGATTCTTGAATGCAAAGCTGGCAAATTTGGGCATAATCCTGTAGCTGATAGAAATCTATGGAAGGTTTTAAGCAGAAGAGTAACATGATTTAAGAGAATTACATAGTGACCTGTGGGATCATGGGGAAGGAAGAACCTGAAAGCAGGCCAGTCTGGATTGTACTACCACCCATAGACCCAGCAGGAGGGCACCCGGACTTGAGCCCAGCACTTACGAGGGCAACTGCAATTAGAAACCTGGAGGACAGATAGAGTGAAGAATACAGGGGTATTGCTGGCACTTGGGATCCAGTACTTAGTACTGAACACCTCCTATGACTAGCACCTTTCTTTTGCTAGGAAATGATTTGCCACATTTCTTGCCCTCTTCCTTGAAAAAAAAATGAGGATGACATCTACAAAGGTTATTTGATTGTGCTGCCACCTACATTAGAGATTTGAGCCACAGAATGGTTAGGTAACAGAAAAGACATCAAATCCTTTCTCTCAGGTGGTGTGAATTGCTAATTTCTTACCCAGTGAGAGATTATTTCCCAATAGTGCCTACAGTAGGCTTCCTTGATTCTTTTCATGATTCCAAAGGAATTTATGAATTAGCGTGATATTCACAAGAGTTGCACGTTACAGCTGAAGAACCTGTGGCGATATTAAACAATACATATTCTTCCAAGTGTATATATGTAGATCCAGTATATCACACATGAAGCACTGATATCTGTTCTTTACATTGGTACTTAGACATTGAATGATAGAATTGTGAGTAGTTTTATTTATGTAAACTATTTAATACATTTAATTAAATTTTCAAAAGAAGTAAAGTTTTGAATTAATTTTTATACTCAATTGCAATTAGTATTTAGCAGTTTAATAGATAAATCAAGAAAAATCACCAAAAACATATTAAAAATAATTTTATTTTTTATGTCTTGCCTTTAATTTGTATCTGATGAAAATGATTCAAATTCTATATACTTTTAATGCAATTTTATTTTATTTTTAACCTTTGGTTCATTACTATCGATCAGACTCAACTTATGTAAAAATCTTGATTTTAAATTCTTAATTAATCATTTTGCTTCAATGAAGGAAAGAAAATTTGAGGAATAAATAGTAGATTATCAATTTATGATTTTTATAAAACTTTATCTTATTACTCATACAACATTCCTGGCCCATGAAGGGTGCACTCAGACATGGGCGATAACATTTAAATTCAGTCATCTTTGCTATTTTTTCAACATTCAGTCATATGGAAATCATAGCTTTACACATTTTTTTCTGGTTTTACATTTAGGACGGTATACTTGTCAATGTAGGAGGATGGAACATATTTTATTCAATGTTTCTTTGAAAGCTTGATTTATAACTTGTAAATATTTAGACATGTGATATGTGAGTCTGTATTCGCAATCTTGCCCTAGGTTCCATGTTAGGAGTAGGCCTGAGAGAGCGGTCTTTTGCAATGAAGTTTTCCTTTTGTATGTGTGTGTGTGTGTGTGTTAGTTATGCATGTGTGAGGTTTTTTGAGGTATGATTTACTAAAAAGCGTGGACTTTATAGTTTGAGGTTTGAGAAATATATATACTCATGTAACCACTAACAAAATCAACATATAAAACATCCATCTCCCAGAAAGTTCCTTTGGGTATCTTTCCTGACAATTCCCCACCCCTCATCCCTGCTGGAAGCTAACACTGGTCATGTTTGTATCACCATAGATTAGTTTTGCTTCTTTTGGATCTTCATATAAATCATCAAGAGTTAGACTTCTGTGTCTGGCTTCTATCAATCCACATAGTGCTTTTGAGTTTTATCCATATTGTTGCCTATATGACTAATTCCTTTTTTGTTGCTGAGTACTATTCCATTGTGTGAATAGACCACAATTGGTCTTCCGTTCAGTTGTTGCTACACATTGGAGTTGTTCCAATTTAGGGCTGTCATAAATTGAGTTACTATGAGCAATTCTGCCTTCGCCATTTGTGTGTGTGTATGTAAGTTTTTGTTTCTGTTGAGTGCCCTTTGGAGTGCGTCATAGAGCAGATATATGTTTAACTTTATGAGAAATCGTCAAGTAGTTTTCCAAAGTAATTATGCAATTTTAGACTTCCATTGGGAATAAATGACAGTTCAATTGCTTCACATCCATGCTAACGTAGAGTATTTTTAGTATCTTTAATTTTAGCCATTCTAGTGGATGTGAAGTGATATCTCATTGTGACTGTAATTTACATTTCCCTGATGTATAATGATATTGAGGTCTTTTTCATGTGCCTATTGGCCATTTGTATATTTTTTCTGAAATGCGTTTCAGGTCTTTTTACCACTTTTATTGGGTTGTTTGTACATTATTGTGTTTAGGAGTTCTTTATATATTCTGGATATATGTCCTCTGTCAAATATATGTGTTGCAAATATTTTTGCCTGATATGTGGCTTGTACTTTTCATTTTATTAGTGGTTTTTTTAATAAGCAGAGGTTTTGTTAGTTGTAGATTTGATTGAAGTTGAATTTAATTATTTTTCCTTTACAGTTAGTGCCTTATGTATCCTAAAAAAATGATCTACCCCAATGTCACAAAAATATTCTCCTGTGCTTATTTTTTTTAGAAGGCTGGTGTATTAGCTTTTGCCTTGAGGTCCATGTGTCATCTATCATTTTGATGTATGATGTGTTGTGCTGGTTCAAGTTTATATTTTTCCATAAAAATATCTGGTTTTCCAGCGCCATTTGTTTAAAAGACTTTCTTGTCTCTGTTGGATCACTGATTTGCTTTGTTTGGTTTTTATTTTTGGTGTGTATGTGTCTGTCTGTGTGTGTGTAGATTTGTGGTTTTCTGTTACTTAGGAAGGCTTTCTTATTTTTCCTGATGATTGCATTTATAATAATAATGTTATGTGAAATGCTTAGCTTTCTCTGTATTTAATATAAATTTAAGAATGTTTTCGTGGCCCATCCATGCTGTAACATGTGTTAGTACTTCATTCTTTTTTATTGTTGAATAATTTTCCATTGTTATGGATATACCACGTATTATTTATCCATTCACAAGTTGATGGACATATGGGTTCTTGCTACTTTTTGTATATTATAAATGGTCTTGCTACGATTATTCGTGTACAAGTGTATGAACATATGTTTTCCATTCTCTCAACTAGATAACGTAAGCAGTGGAATTACTGAGTCATGTGGGAACTTGATGCTGAGCATTTTGAGGTATTGTCAATTTGTTTTCCAAAGTGGCTGTGCCATGTTATATCCTCACTGGCAGTGTATGAGGGTGACAGTTTCTCCATGTCTTCGCAAACAGCTGCTATTTTCTGTTTGTTTTTTTAAAATTTTAGTCACCCTAATGGGTGTTATATGGTATCTCATTGTGGTTTTGATTTGATCTAGTGATGTTGAACATATTTTCCCCAACTCATTGTCCATTTGCATATATTCTTTGGAGAAATATTTATTTAAATCCTTTATTCATATTTTATTAGGTTAGTTGTCTTATTGTGGAGTTTTACAAGTCTTTTGTATGTTCTGGATCTAGGTCCTTATTAGATATATGATGAGCAAATAATTTCTCCCATAATGTGAGTTGCTTGTCATTTCCCTTTCTTTATGATATTACTTGAAGCATATTTAAAAATTTTTTTGATGTAGTCCAATATAGCTATTTGTTTCTTTTGCTGCTTGTACTTTTCGTGTTTTATCTGAAAAATCATTGCCTAACTCAAGGTCACAAAAATTTATCCCTATCTTTTCTTCTAAGAGTTTTACAATTTTAACTCATATCTAGGTTTTTGATTCATTTTGAGTTGTGCCCTTTGCTATTCAGCTGTACCACTTTTAGACTGTCATGCATATATATATATATGTATGCATTTTTATTTGATATTTTCTGAGAGTGACCACCCCTGGGCTCTTTCACTCTACTTTCTGTCTTTTTTATACTTCACTCCATGTGTCTTTTGTTGCGTATCTGACCTGTCCCTGCTCCCTCTCATCTGAAACCTACAGCACGTTTTATAAGTAAGAGCTATAGAGTTATGACCTTAGGGTGAACATCTTGTGTTTAGGAGAAAAAATATATATATATATCTAGTTTTATAAATTTTTACTAGTGTTTTTGAAGATCTGCTGCTTTTGGACCTCTGTTCTCTTAGCCCTGGCAACTTTTTACTGTACTTCATGCTCAAGATTTCCACGTCAATCTCACTTGTGTTTTGCAGGTGTTATGTTTTCATTTCTAGTTTATAGCTATGGCTTAGTTTCAATGAAGCAAGATTTGTGTAATTTTATACATTCATTTTTTTGCATTTTTATTATATTCAGGAGGAAAAGAGGAAACTTTCTGTATTATACCGCCATAAACGTACTGAAAATTATCCTCTTCTCTCTTGATTCTTCCCCATCACAACACCAATTCTCTCCCACCCACGCCTTATTCTTCTATAGGGTAGCTTTCTTTTTTAGAGGAAATCAAAGATACCAGGTTCTTATAAACCTTGCAACAGGCTTATCAAAGATTTTTCCCACAGTTTAGCTATAGTTGTGAGCAATAGCTTATATGCTAAGTTGAAATGTCCACCAGACAATTAGAGATAATGACTTAGGACTTAGCAAAAGGCCGAGATTAGGGATATACAGCTCTCTATTATTAAGTGTGAGAAGAATCATTCCGAAAGCTTTTGTGGAGTAGTACCCATGCTAAGAGTAGTTAGCATGTCTAACCTTATGTGTAAGTGAAATAGTTAGCCGGCCATCTACATGGAAGTATTTTCTACCAAAATGATTTCTCTTTATGATCTGTGATAATATCTTAAATTATACTTTCAGGATTTACTTCATTTGATTAGGTACTACTGTCCCTTGTTAAAATGCAAAAGTCTGTGTTTGCAGGCAACATAATAGGCCTGTATTTCCCAAAGTATGTTCTTTGGAACACTATATACATAAGTTGTCGATTGCTGTTCTATGACAGATAACAATTAAGTTTGGGAAACAATAGTTTAAATAAAATTGTTAAAGTTTCTTTTCTTAGGGACTTCTCAGATCTTGTAGTAACCTAATGTTCACTGTGATACTTCAAAAAGATAAGGCATGGTATTTCCAAAGCGTATTTGACCATGAGCCCTTTTTAAAATAAATCATCTATTATACTTCTGTTCTTCTCAATATAATTGTGGAAATTCTTTACAATATAAGATAATTTCTCACTGACAAAATTCTGAGAAAAGGCTGCTAATGGAGCACAAAACATTTACATTTTGATAGATGGGTAGAGGGTAAGAGAGAGAGAGAGAGAGAGGGAGAAAGATGGGGAGGCCTACAGGCAGACCATGCAGCGCTCTCAGGCCTGGCTTAAACCTGTAAAATTGCCCTGGATTGAGTAACCAGCGGGGAAGAGAGACACCAGAAGGCACAGGGGAATATATCAATCATACCTTGCAGGACTTATCATTTTCATGGTATCAGGCAACTGGTATGGATGAGGGATTAGTAACGTTTGGATTTATGTAAATCTTCTACAACTCTTCAACTTGGAAGTCATTTAGAAGCATTCCTGTTCCAGTGACATTCACCAAGTATATTTTTTCTAATTGGTAAAATTGACACGGAAATAATTCATATTAGGGAACAAAAATTCTATTTTTAATCAATGAAATCATCATTCTCCCAGTAACTCAGCCTTAGAAGTTTGAAATCATCTATGACATTTATGTCTCCCTTGCCCTCATATTAAATCTATCACTTGAGTCCTGCTTCATTAATTTTCTTGCATTCTTTTCATAATCCTGGCTCATAACTCTTGTCTCCCCATTCAATACCATTCTTCATATTATGGTCAGTTTCATCTTCATGAAAACTTTCTTTTTTTTTTTTCCATTTATAACAATCTCTTGCTCAAGCACTTCCATGGGTACAATATCCAAACTCTTTCAGATGGCATTCAAGGACTTCCATTTCCTAGCCCATGCATACTTTTCCAATCCTGCTTTCCACACTCCTCTGATAGGGTCCCTTGACTCCTGTCAGAGTGACTTACTGTCAACTGGCTATCAGCACTCTTTCCCTACTCATTTCCTCCTTTCCCTTACCTCTTCACCTATCTAAAATCAGCTCATCTTTCAACACTCAAACAACTGCTATTGTGCACGTCATCAACACATAGTGATATCTACCTCTTCCGGACCAATTGAGCATCACTCTCTGTACCACTGATTTGGGACTAAGTCCTGTATGTCTTGCATTGTCTGTACCTTATCTCCTCAAGTAGATGGTAAGCTCCTTGAAGGTAACAATTATACTTTATAGTTACTTGAATCCTCTAAAACACAGAAAAAGCTTTTGAAGAATTCTAGTAAAATGAATACAAGTTTTCATAAATGAAATACTTCCAGTGACCATATCTTGATCTCGGAACACAAACTTGAGCATAATAAAAAGAACTCCATTCTTTCCTCAAAAATTAAACATTTCTCTATATTCTGATTTTGTATTAGTACTTGGAATTGCAGCTGTTTCCCCCTGAAATATTATCTACATGTATGATGTTGCATCCATGCCAGAGCCTCTGATTAATAATTAATGAAATTCCCATTTTTATCAGTGGTTTTTGTTGGCTAAAAAAGAATAGGGAAATATCATTATTTCTGTTGAATTTTGAAAGAGAATGTGATGCTTTCATGCCGTACAATCTCCCAAACTTAGCACTTCCCTATCTCAGAGAACTTCGTATTTCTCTAACTGCCAAATGAATAATTCATATTTGTAATAAGCAGAGATGTTCTTCTTTTTTTGGGAGAGAGAGGAACTCATTTTTGATGATCCTAAATTGTTTATCAAAACCACCTTGAGACTGTTGCCTTGATTTCCTTATTGACTAATTATAATTTAAACGCATCTCGGCACGGCTCACGGTGCAGGATCTGATTGCAGATGTCTGATATAGCAAACTTGTCCTTTCTTTCTCATTTTCTTCAAAGTAAAACCTTTTGGAAAATGCCAGCATTTGGAGTGCTAATATGAAATATGTGTCTCCCAGCAAAATTTCAAGGAAAATTAGCAGGCAACTAGTGTGTGTGTGCGTGTGTAGATGGTGGGAGGGCTATGAAGGGAGAAAGCTACAACCAGAGCTTCCTTTAAAAAGCACAGGAACAGTTTATCATTAATATGCATAGGAGACAACATCATGGTAGTTGCCTGGAAACAAGTAAGAGGGAGTCAAATAATGAAAAGGACTCTGGTGCCCCCAGTGAACTAAATTGAACTTATAACTACTAGAAAAAGAGGTAGTAACTAAATTAGCTTACACAATTCAGTGCTTGAAAGTGTACTTCGAAAAAAACCCTTGCATTCAATTTTCCTGTCACCTTATCTTTTTTTCAGTGAAATACTTAGAGGCAGTATTAATTGGCCACTCGAAGAGTTTGGGGAAATAGAATGGAAAGGGCTGAAGTAAATGTCTTACGGGGCCAATTGAAATCTTGCAAGCGATCGAGAATCTCTGAGGACAACCCCTCTCATTACACGTTTATGACCCTATCCCCAAATCTTCTTTCCTATTTGAAGGAGGTGCCTGATAACTTGACAGTTTAAGGCAATGCTTAAAAATTCCCTATAATGGCAATATGAAACAGAAATGACTTCAGAAAATTTGGGGTGATTGATAAAATTCTGCACTGTGGTTTTCAATGGTGGATACAAGGATATTATGCGGTGGGATGAGAGGGTCCCTCTGGCTACATGCCTCCCCTGGTAAGCACAGAGGATACTCTATGTATCAAACTTGACAGGGGTAAGAAAGACAAATGCATATGCTTTTCTAGAAACACCAGATCATTTAAGTGTGAGAAAAAGTGTAATGGAAGAAATTGGCCCAGGAGTTCTAACATTTTATTGCTCAAAAATGAAGTTGATGTATGGTATTATGTTTCTTAATGCTATTAAATAGCTCTTGTTTTAAGTACTAGAAACTTCTATATTAAGACAAATGCAGTTTTTGCTTAGTATCATATGATATGATACACTATCAGTTCATCCATTCAACAAGCATTTATCTTTTGTACTGAGGGTCTCTTATGTCCAGGGTCCTCGGCAGGGGGAGAAAGGAAGTTGACAAAGCTCCAGGGTCTAAAAATTGGAGCTCATAGCCTGCAGTGGAGGAGAAGGTATATAAGTAAATAACTCTTAACATTGCGATAGATGCTATAATGGAATGTTGCACAAAGTTTTCTAGAAACACAGAGGAAATAAGTTATTCTCTCTGGGATAATTAGGAAAAGTTTCACAGAAAATGTATTTGAGCTGGAACTTAAATGATGAATAAGAGATTTTGCCTGCTGAGACAAGGGGCAAGAGTCTGCCAAGCAAAATAATATCATGTCAGGAAATCACAGAAGTCTGAAAAAAAAATGAGATGAAGAAGGGAAGGATGAAAAGATGGGACTGATGTGTTGGAAATCTCTGGTTGCACTATTGAAGAGTTTTAATTATCAGTGGAACCCAAACTTTGCTGATTATAAAAGATATCTCTTGGGTGCTTTGTAAAAATACCTGATTACTTGACCCCACTCCTGGAAATTCATATTCAAAAGATCTGGGATAGAAGAAATCTTTCTTTTTAAAGGACCCCAAGTTATTATTAGTGATTAGCCAGGTTTGGGAAACTGTGTTCCAAAGTACTACTTAAATTTTGATGTGTGTAAGGATTACCTGGACACCTTATAAAGATGCAGATTCTGATTCAGTTGGTCTAGGGTGGGATCTGACATTCTGCATTTCTCATCAGCTCCCAGGAGATGACATTGCTGCTGGTCCATGGGCTACATTTAGAGTAACGATGTTCTAAGCTATACTAAAGAGATTTGGGAAATACCGATGCATACACATTTTTAAGCAGTACCATGGGCAGATTTTTTAAGAAATTTCACTCTGGCACTATTGTAGAGAATGGATTCGTGTGGTAAACGAGAGTAGAGACAAAAAACTGAGTAGAAGGCTATTGTCTTACTTTGGGTGAGAGGCAGTGATGGAATAAAGTAGAAAATTGGCAGTCATAATGGAAAGAGGATATATTTTAGAACTAGTTCTGATGGAGACTCGTAGGAAGTTGTGACTGGATGGTGTGTGCATGGTAAGGAAAAGGGATAAATCTCTGTGGCAACGTCTGCATGTGTTTAAATGAGGATACAAGGAAAATAAGTTTTTCAGAAAGATAATTCTTTAGGGCATATTACGTTTATATTAGGGTTCTCCAGAGAAACAGAACCAACAAGATGTGTGCATATGTACATATCAGGAGAGGTTTATTTTAAGGAATTGGCTCACAGAAATGTTGGAGGCTTGGCGAGTTTGACATCTGATAGAGTCGGTCAGTAAGCTGGAGACTGGGGGAAGAGTTGCAGTTCAAGTCCAAAAGTAGTCTACTGGCAGAATTTCTTGCTCAAAGGAGGTCAGTCTTTGCTTTAATCAGGCCTTCAACTGATTGGATGAGGCCCACCCACACAAGCTGACTGTCTAGGTAAGTAAATAATAGCCATCTATTTAAGGGAAAATATATGGCCATTAAACATGATGTGGTAGAACACAAAATTTTCAATCTGTTCCATGAAGACTTAGAGATTCCTTTAAGATTCCTTAAGATTCCTCTAAGAGATTCCCTTTAAATATGATTTAAAAGGTTTCCAATAATAGAGGTGAAGACAAGTTGTCAGGTCCCTAGGTCCCTATGCAGCAGTTCAAATACGCCACTCCTGTTACAATGTGTTTTAGAGATTGGGCCATTTTGAGACTTTTCTAAGAGAGAAATGTTTCCAAAGCCTCCCCTCCCCCATGTTTTAAGAACCAAGAACACAGAGGAATATTAAATATCATCAATAGATTTTCATGATCTATTGATAAAAAGCATGATGCAGAACAGTATGTACTTGCCATCTGTCTGACTTTGGCAAGGTATTTAACCTCTTTGCTCCTCATTCTCATTATTTAAAAATGGGATTAATAATAGTACTTATCTCAGTATTCTTTTGAAGCTTAAATCATCTAATTAGTGTCTGGAACTTAATAAGTGCTTTATAATAGAAAAGACTCTCAAAGGAAAAGAGTATACCAAATGCCTACAGTAGTTAACTCAAATTATGAGATTATACATAATTATTTCGTCCATTGGCTTATCTCAATTGTATCATTTTTTCCGACAATGGTCACATACTCTTTTCAGTCAACAAAAGCATAATAGATGTTGTTGAAAAGAATAAAGGCATCTCCGTGAACGGGCCGTGCTGTCCATCCTTCACAGTGATGTGTGTCTCTGTGCCTTTCATTGCCATCAGTAAAACTCATCATTGATTGAAACTGTTTCTTTGCCTTGGAAAGTCTGAAATAGCTTTTCCTGTGATTGCAATAAACAAAAGGGGCGGCCCCGTGGCCAAGTGGTTAAGTTCACGTGCTCTGCTTCTGCGGCTCAGGGTTTCACCGGTTCAGATCCTGGGTGCAGACATGGCGCAGCTCATCAAGCCATGCTGAGGCGGCGTCCCACATGCCACGACTAGAAGGACGGACGCACAACTCGAATATACAACAATGTCCTGGGGGGCTTTGGGGAGAAGAAGAAAAAAAAAAAAAGAAAACAAAATGGCCTGCGACAGTCGATGATCATGTTTTCAATTGTGCTTCCGAGTTTGTTAGGACTCCTTTCCCCTGCACTTAATCAGTAATGACTTAACTTTATGGCATTCAGTGCCTGTATATGCAGTACTGTGGCAGCATTGTTTTTGGTTGACTTGGCTCAAGGATCTTGTTATTCTTATTGAAATAGGTCATATGGTTAGGGAAAAAAAAATGCCTCCCCCAATGTTCAATATTTTCATGACTATTTTTTATTTTTATGATTCTTTTAACTCCTATTTTCTATCTTTTCCATCTGTATATTAAGATTAAATTTAACCCATTTATACACCCTAGATTCTCTTGAACAAAGCTGCTGGCAAAAGAAACCATGTTTATTCCATGCGTGATTTGCTACATAATTCTAGAGTAAGGAATAGGCAAGCAGGAATACAAACAAGGCTAATTTATAAACCCAACAAACATCACCACCGTTTCATATGAAATTTTTGTGTCATCAGTTCCATGTTTTGGCTCTCATTTCAGGTACAAGGGGCCTAGAAACTGGTGGCACTATATTGCTCATCGTCTTTTTCATGGTTTCTAATTCAATCCAATGTGGCCAAAGAAGATACTTAGTGTGATTTGAATCTAAGTTTTATGGGCTTGTTCTGTGGCCCAGAATATGGTCTAGGTTGAAAAGGACATATATTCTGCTGCCCTTGAGTGGAATGTTCTGTAAATATCAGTTGGTCAAGTTGGTTAACAGGGTTCAAATCTGCTGTATCCTTGCTGATCATCTGAGCATTGATCCTGTCAGTTATGGAGAGAGGGGTGTTTAAATTTCTGAGTACATTTTGGGTTTGCTCGTTTCTTCTTGGAGTTATATCAGTTTTTGTTTCATGTGATTTGGAGCTCTGTTATTAGGTGCAGAATCATTTAGGATTGTTCTGTTTTGATGATGTCCTCTTGACAAGTGCTTGATCCCTTGTCATTATGAAATGACCTCATTTAATCCTTGTAATACTTGTTTTAAGACTTTGTGTTTTATTTGATTGTGACATTTCATAACTGAATTGGCAGTTCAGCTCAACAGATTTCAATAAAGTGAAGGTTGAGTGTAACTATTTATTTATTTATTTTATTTTGGTCATAATAGCTTATAACATTGTGAAATCTCAGTTGTACATTAATATTTGTCATACACCATAAAAGTATGCCCCTTCACCCCTTGTGCCTATCGTCCACCCCTTTCCCCCTGGTAACCACTAAATTGTTCTCTTTGTCCGTAAGTTTGTTTATCTTCCGCATATGAATGAAATCATATGGTGTTTGTATTTCTCTGTCTGGTTTATTTCGTTTAACATAATGCCCTCAAGGTCCATCCATGTGGTTGCGAATGGGACGATTTTGTCTTTTTTATGGCTGAGTAGTATTCCATTGCATATATATGCCACATCTTCTTTATCCAATCATCAGTTGATGGGCACTTGTGTTGCTTCCACATCTTGGCTATTGTGAATAATGCTGCAGTGAACGTAGGGGTGCATAAATTTCTTTGCATTGTTGATTAATCCTTGTAATACTTTTTGTCCTGAAATCTACTTTATTGATATAGTCCCTCCAGCTTTCTTTTAACCAGTCTTAGCGTGGCATATCTTTTTAAATTTACTTTATTTTTTTGCTAAGGAAGATTCACCCTAAGCTAACATTCACTGCCAAGCTTCCTCTTTTTGTATGTGAGCCGCCACCATAGCATAGCCACTGACAGACAAGTGGTACACTTCCACACCCCGGAACTGAACCTGGGCCATGAGAGTAGAGTGTGCCAAACTTAAGCAGTAGGCCACTGGGGCTGGCCCGGCATGGTATATCTTTTTTCATCCTTTTCCTTTTAACTTGTGTGTTTAACTTTATAGTGTGCTTCCTGTAGGCAATGTATAGTTTGTTATGGCAGCCCTAGGAAATTAATACACAAACCTTGCATTTAAGATTTGTTAGGTGGGAGCAAAGAGTGTTTAGTGCTAATTCTTCCGCACTAGTGAAGCGCCACACTTTGAGTACTTGACTCAGTAGCCCAAGAATTATCAGGTTTTACACTCTGACTGGGTGGGAGTAGGCTGTATTCCTGGCCCTATAGGAAGTTTTCTCCCACACCCTCAGGTGGTTGACTTACACTCATGTGCTGATCGGTACTGTGCTGAAAACTGAGGAGGTCCTCTGCAGATTTCTGGCGTTCTTATCTGGGGAAGCTGCCTGCTTTCTGGCACTCTGCCCCATGAACTCCAGCTGCCTTGGTCTCCCTGGACTGGCAGCTGTGGGTCCTCAACTTGAGAAGCCTTTCAGACTCCACCTCTGCTTCTTTTCCCTGGATCACGCTCTGAAAATTCTCTCCAGGCAGTAAGCTGGGATGAGTGTACAGCTCGCCTTATTTGTTTCTCATTTTCAGGAGAAAATGTTACCTTGTTACCTGATGTTCAGTGTCTTTAAAACTACTGTGTCATAGATTTTGGTCCTTGTTTGTTATTGTTTCCAATCCCTGTTATGGCATCTTATTTGGAAGTGGAGGTCTTCCTCAGCCACAACTATGAAAAGGTTGTGAAAACAATTTTAATTACTTCTTAGTAAATGAACGGAAGAACTGTCTAGCTGTGGCCAAGCATTGGGGTAGTGATGATTTCTCCAGGATCCAAATGTTTGTCAAGTGCTGCTTGTTGGGGAGTGAAAAGAAGGCATGGAGGCAGGCAGCATTCCTGCCAAACCAGAAGCCCATTCTTTCTACTGATGACCCTTGACCCTTGGGTGTTGACTCAGTGCTAACATTGTACCAGTTGTTTGTAGAATTGTGGGAATAAATTGGTTACTACATGTTAAGTGTTTGAAGGGTCCTCCGATTTGATATTTCAAAATTGATTTTCTGTGTGGAACAGATGTTGTCTTGAATGACAGCTTATTCAGTTCTCCTCAATAGTATGCAGATAGAAGACCTCCAACATTTTGCTGTCACATGGTTTCTACCAAACTGTCTTCCTTCTTAGGTATCTGGGCAAGGATCATGCTAAGCGGGGTAACATTAAGTACAAACACCCTGAAGCAAGAGATTCCTTGGTGTGTTCTAGCAATGCCAAGGAGGCTAGTGTGGATGGGGTGTGGGAGATTAAAGCAGTGTGAGAGGAAATTAGCCCACAGAGGTAGTTTTGGGGGTATGGACATTATGGTTCACTCATAAAGCATGGTAAAGCTATATTTAAGATTTTAGTTTTTATTCAGAGATAGGAAATCATTGGGGGGGTTTAAATAGTGAAGTGACATGATCTAATTTATGATATTTAAAGTTATTACTCTGTCATATTAAAAAAGTTATTCTGTGAAAAAAAATCATATGGGGAGCAAGAATGAAACCAGGAAACCTTTTAGGAGCTGAAGAAATTCAGCTGTTAGGTCTTAATTGTCTCGTCCATGGTGTTGGTACTGAGAGCACTGACAAGTGGTCAGGTTCTGGATATATTTTGAGGGTGGAACTGATGGGATTTGCTGATGGATTAAATATGAGGTGTGAGAGAAAGAGAGGAGTCAGGGATGACTACAAGTTCGTTTGTCTTTTTAATCTCAGCAGCTGGACAAATAGAATTTAATTTACGATGATAAGGAAGAAGGAGAGACAGTCATGCAATGGGGTATTATACTGAGATGCCTATAAGACATCCAAGTGGAAATATCTAATAGGGATTTGGTTTTACGAGTCTGGACATCAGGAGAACAAAGAATGAAAATTCAGTAAAGAAGAAGGACCAAGAGAGAGGGGAGTCTTAGAAGCCAAGTGAAAAAACTGTTCAAGAAGGAGGGAGTGTCAAATTATATTGCCAGGTTGATAGTTCAAATATGGTAAGAGCTAGGAAATAATCAGTGTATTTGACAAGATACAGCTCATTAGTGACCCTCCAAACACTGAATAGGGTGGCGAAAACTTGATTGAAATAGTCAAGAGACAATGAGGCTTCAGAGTTGGCTGCATAAATTCAAATGTACCCACACAGCCTGAAAAAATACTATGCAGATCAACAGAAGGGCTAATTAAACCACACATAACTCATTTTTCATCACAATGAGAAGAAAAAAATACTGCAAATATCAAATTGCAAAGGGAAAAGGAATGATAATACATGTAATACAGACATGTCAGATACCACTTTAGTTGAGTGGTACTAGTGCCAAAAGTGCATAACATGGATCTAGTCATAAGGAATAATCAGAAAACCCAAGACAGGGGGCTGGCCCTGCGGCCGAGTGATTAACTTTGCACATTCCGCTTCGGCAGCCCAGGGTTTCACTGGTTCGGATCCTGGGCGCGGACATGGCACCGTTCATCAAGCCACGCTGAGGCAGCATCCCACATGCCACAACTAGAAGGACCCACAACCGAAAAAAAAAAAAATACACAACTACGTACCAGGGGGCTTTGGGGAGAAAAAGAAAAGTAAAATCTTAAAAAAAAAAAAAAACAAAAAACCCAAAACAAAGGAAATTCTAGGAAATAGCTGGCCTGTACTCTTCAAATATGTAAGGGTGAGTAAAGATTAAGTAAGGCTGAAGAAATGTTCCAGATTAAAGAAGACTAAAGGACTTAACTAAATGCAATGCATGATCCAGAATTGGATCTCAAATGGAAAAAAGCAATACCTATAAATGACGTCAGTGAGTCACTTGGTGAAATTTGAATATGGACTGTGCATTAGTAAATAGTATTCATAATGTTAAATTTCTTTTTCTGATAATTGTGGTTATTTAAGGGAATGTCTTTGTTCTTAGCAAATGGACACCAAAGTATTTTGGAATAAAAGAATATAACTTACTCTCAAATGGTGGTTTGGAAAAATAGGTATGTAGTGTACGTATGTGTGTAAATTCTTTTTGGGGGGGGGTGAAGATTAGCCCTGAGCTAATATCGGCTGCCAATCCTCCTCTTTTTGCTGAGGAAGACTGGCCCTGAGCTAACATCTGTGCCCATCTTCCTCTACTTTATATGTGGGACGCCTGCCACAGCATGGCTTGACAAACAGTGCCATGTCTGCACCTGGGATCTGAACGAGCGAATCCCGGGCTGCCGAGAAGCGAGACATGCGCACTTAACCGCTGCGCCACCAGGCTGGCCCCTGTATGTGTATAAATATTATACATCTAGAATGAATGATAAAGTAAATGCATCAAAATATTAACAACTAGCAAATCTAGGTGAAGGATTAAAGGGACAAAAATTCTTTGTACTATTCTTGCAACTTTCTGGTAAGTTTTAAATTATATCAGCAGACAAAGTTAAAATGGGAGGAGAGGAATTAAAGATAGCAAGTACAGACAAATTCTTTGAGAATTTGCTGTGAGAAGTGTTGACACAAATAGCCAATAACCATTCTTTAGATAAAAGAAATAAGATGAGTTTTACTTGAGCCGGAGTGAGGGTTATCACCCAGGAAGGCCTTTTCCAGAAAGGAAGTGATCCAGAGAAGCATGGTTTTCAGTACAGTCTTATATCTTCTTAGAAAAAATAACATACATTAAATACATGCAGAATACATTTTTCTAAATTTCAAAGAGGTATTTGGTTGGAAATTAGCAGGTCAACATGACCCTGATGTCAGGAAAGGGACTAATATGGTCCGAGTGTTACCAGTAGGGCGTAGGAGGGGAAGTATGCATTCTTAAGAGAGTGCGTTCTTTACTTTAATGGTTAAAGCAGATGTACAATGTATGTTTGATAGGCCATAAGTCAGGCTTTTTAGTTCAAGCCAAGTCAGTTTTGAACCCAAATAGTTACCGTATATACCTCAATATGGGAAAATCTTATGTCAAGAGGAGCAGAAAAGGGGCAGTTACTGAACAACTGAACGGGACTGTGAGATCAAGGGAGAAAAAAAAAAACACAATAGTACTGATAGAATCAGAATACTGATACAGCACTTACCAAGCCCCAGTCTAGTGCTAAGCGCTTTACATATGTTAACTCATTTCATTCACACACACACACACAGTGCAGATACGAAAGTTATCTTCACTCGCAAATGAGGAAACAGAGGAAACAGTGAAATACCTTGCTGAAGGCCACACTGTAGTAGTCGGTAGAAAAGGAGATACTGCAGAATGTTTGCATGCCCATGGAAATGATCCAAAGAGAGGGAAAAAAGAGACAAGGCCATCAGCTGAGAGTAAGGATGGGAAAAGAGCTATTAGAGGTTTAAAAGAGAAAGCTGCCAGTGTGATTTAATCTTCATGGGGAGTAGAAGAGTGAATTTGTCAGGGAAATGTAATAAGATTGTGAATCAGCACTAATGGCCCACTTGAGGCTCTATGTCATGTGTTGAAAGTGAGATGAGTTACCATGGTTCTGTTTTTCTCCTGCCATGTCGACTTGCCCAGTTTAGCACCCAGTAGGTACAGAATTATGGATTTTCTCATCATTATGGCAGAGGGAGAAAAGAAAAAGGATTTGAGAGTTTGTGCAATGGAGTTGGAATGCAATAGACCATGGTATTTGAACTGGATAAGCAGGGAAATGAGGACACGATGGTGAGGGATGAAGAGGGGGTAGCATAGATACATTGTAGTCCCCAGTGGGAGCAAATGCTTGTCATAGTTGAGGTATGAGTGGAAATAAGCTGGAAAGATAGGAGATGGTGGTTAGAGATATGGATATGTGAGATTATGGAGGCACTGTAGTTAGCGATAATGACAAGCTCTAGGGTTATATCCATGGCACTGGGCAGCTGAGATAGGTTGGAGGACAAGATCATTGGGAGAAAGGATGTTAGGCAATAGAGAAGCCATGATAGGAGAAGGATCATCCATATGTATATTAAAATCACTGAGAAGTCCGAATCAAGGCTAGTACCCATATTCCTTTGGTCATTAATTCATTCACTCATTTAGTCAGTAAATACTCATTCAATACTTTTTAATGCTTTAGGCATTTTAGCAAGAAAGTGAAGAAAAGACAAAGCCCACTGCCTCAAGGAGCTTATATTTTAGTTGGATATATAGATAATAAATAAATATGTAATACAATGTGAGGTAATGCTAATACCATGAAGAAAATGATGTGGAGTAAGTGGACATTTTAATAGGCGTCAGCATGGATTCGTACATTGTTTTAGATAGGATTTGTGTAAAACGGCAAGTCATGCAGTGATTGGGGAGCAGTGCGTTTAGGCAGAGGCACAAACAAGTGCAACAAGTGCAATGATCCTGGAGGATGAGCTTGACCTATTCCAGCCCAGTGTAACTAGAGTAAAGTGAGCGAGGGGGAGTGGTGGGAGATGATGTTGCAAAGAAAGGTGGGACACAGCTATTGGGCCTTTTTGAGCGGAGTGATCGTGTAATCTGAGTAATGTTTTTTAAAAGATTCATTTTGGTTGCTGTGTGAAGAAGAGACTAAGGGAGGGCACAAGTGAAAACAGGGAAATGGTTTCTTTCGGAGGCCATTTCTGTAGTCTGGGCGAGAGATGATGATGGTGGATGCTGCTGCTGATGTTGATGATGAGGCTCGTGATGATGTATTACCTGAATCTTTCTCCATTCCACGCTTGCCCACAGTTGTTTTAGTTAGTTCAAAAATATTTAGCGGTTTCTAAGGTAGAAAATAAAAGACCAAGCCTTTTTAGTCGAGAGTTGCCTTAGCTTGTCAAATGTGTCAAAAATGCTAGGGTCACCCGTTTTAGTGTTGAAATCCAAATCCATATAAATTAAATTGTTCATGCAAAAAGTGTGGGGCAGTGCAAAACTGCAAGCAGAGGAAGAAGTGTAAGATAAAGAATAAAACTGGCTAGGATAGTAACATAATCACTGTGTTTCGGAATCTTTGCCATATGGAGAAGGCCGTCCCAGGGGACTTGGATCATTCTGATTAGACTACCTTGAAGGAGACGTTGCATTATCCTTTTGAAATTGTGAAGTGCTATTTCAATGTGAATATTTGTTGTCCTTATTTGTTAAATTTCTGATTTTGAAGAAGGAAAGATCACTCCTGGTAAAGACATACTATAATATGATTTTTCTCCCTTCTGCTGGTATTAGAGAAGCACAACGTTGGATAAAGAGCCTAGTTGTTCCAGAGATGAAAGCCTGAAATGAAAAGGGGGGAAACCGGAAGTAAAAGTACTGCTCTGTCTCAAGGAGGAAAAAAATGGCTGTTCGAGGCTGTTATTGAGTGCAGAAACTGTTATAACAGCAGAGCCACAGAAGTGGAAAACAAGGGTTTATGATTCTGTTTTCACCAGAACTGTTGTAGCAACTGAAAAGTGTCAATAGATTTCTAGGTTTTCCTATTTCTTCATTCTTGCTTTCAATTATCCTTAATTACTGGATCTCTTTCATGGCCTATGTGTTGAATAGAATGGCGATATTTTCATAGTCAGTTTTGTCCTATCAAAAGCAGTGTTGAGTGTAGTACATGCTGTGGTGGGGAAGGATTTTAAAATTACAGAAGTTAAAATAAGGTCCCTGCCCTCTGGGGACCTTACAGTTAACAGTAGAAAGATTATCTCTAGAGATATCAATGAAATGGAAACCTTTGCTTATCTAGACCAAGGTACCTGGTACCACCATGCAGAGATAACTACTCTAAACTCTGCAGTCAAGAGCCCAGAGGTCTTAGGGCGTGCTTGGCTGATTTAGTTGTATATAGTGACACAGACTTGACGACCTCAGAATGTTTGTGTGTTTCAGTTGTTTGGAAGAAATCCAGTCCCAATTTTTCTGTCATAGTCATTCTTTTACTTTTACAAAATGCCTCAGAGAACTAGCTTCTTAAAAGAAGTACCCATTTTATTCATGGTTGCCAGCTGCTTCAATAAACAAGAGTATGCTGGATAAAACTCTGTAGGGCAAATTAAAAAAAAAAAAAATCCATGGCATGCCTATTGGTAATGATCTATATTGCAGCTTATATATTTATTTACATTATATTACAAGGGATATTTGCATATATCACACCACCATTTTACAGGACAAAGAAATGGAAACTGTGACCAAAAATAAGATTTAAGGCAACCACTATAGCGAAAATGCGATGGAAATTAAAAATTAACACATTAGTAAATGAAAATGTAGGGCAAGATTTACTGATTTGAAAAGATTCAATTTGGGGCTGTCTTTTCTTTTTATCTTCATTCATGGGTCAATTTGCTAGATCCTGACACACTGAATTATAGATTTACCATTTCCTCGTAAAATAAATTTTATTAAATTACTTTTGACAAGCACACACTAATGAAGAAAAACATGGGGAACTATAATCTTCTCTATCTTTATGGAAAAAAATAATGATATATTGCATGCATTGCTGCTTACTTACTTATTTGCCAGACATCACCCAAGCTGAAACAAAAGAAACAGCCATTCCTGTTGAGGGCTCACTGGGTGTGATGGAATCCCATCTCTTTCTCCAGCCTGGGGTTTTGAGTTAAGACACTGAAAGGGGAATTTGGCTAATCCATTGAAAATAGCTATGGAATGTAAAAAAACAGATGTAGGCCATCCTCTTGATAGGAACGGGAAATGTCTAGGGTGCAGAGACAGTCTGGCTTGCAACACTACATAATGCCTTACCATATGCTGCTTTATCTTTTCCTGCTCCTACTTGCTTTTCATTTCTCATCTTAGTTTTCATATAAGGGTGAAGTATTTGCAGGTTTTTAGAAAACTGACAGAGGAGGGACTATGTTACATGCTAATTATTATTTTTAGTGTTTATTTATACCATTAGGCACAAAGACTATGGGAATTTGCTCAAGTTTTGAGGTCCCATTGAATTCTCCTTCAAAAGCCTTGTCCAGGGCTTGCCTGATTACAGAAAACATCTGGTCACTATGCCCGTGAAGGCTCCTTTGCACCATGTCCTTTAAAAATAAGCATGTGCATTGTTTTTTGTCTATTTCTTTATTTTTATTTTCTTCTTTTCTTTCTATTTTTTTATTAGGTATAGTGCCTTGAGCTGGCAGATGTTTAAATTCCTGCTTTCCTCTTCATTTTCTTTCTTTCGTTCCTTCACTCTCCAAGCCTGTTTCACTCAATTAGTTTTGATCAGGATTTCAGGTCCCAAGAAAAGTACCTATCTGCTTCATTTTCATCGTTTATCTTTAGTCAGGACATTCCTTTCTATGTCTTATATCCTTCTAAAGCCATTCCTTCAAACTTGAAACACTTTCAAGGTACGGTCCCTGTGTTTGGTGGAGGGGACCAAGGCAGAGGGGGTCATAGCATGCAAATCGTGCATCATGCATATCAGGGTGAGAGTCAGCTTTGAGCTTCTGGAGGAGAGTAATTCAGTCCTAGGCATATCCTTGTCAGTGCTTATTGCATAAATGTTTGTTGAACACATAGTGCCATTGTATTAGTCTGGGTTCCCCAGAGAAATAGAATATATATATATATATATATATATATATATATATATATATACACACACATATATATATGTCTATTGGTTCTCTTTCTCTGGAGAACCCTGGCTAATAATAAATCATAGTCCTTTATATATTTATATGTATAAATGTATGTTATATAATTAAATATATAAAATATATATATACTTATTATAATGATTATGATTTATTAAAAGGATTAAGTCCCAAGATCTTCAGGGAGAATAGGCAAGCTGGAGACCCAGGAGATCTGATGGTTTAGGTCCAGTTTGAGTCTAAAGGCCAGAGAACCAGGAGAGCCGATGATGTAGTTCCAGTCCAAAGGCCAGTAGGCTCAAGACCCACGAAGAGCCGATGTATCAGTTCGAGTCCAAAGGCAGATGAAAACTCAGTGTCCCAGGTCAAAGACAGTCAAGCAGAAAGAATTCTCTCTGCTCAGAGGAAGGTCAGCCTTTTTGTTCTATTCAGGCCTTCAACTGATAGGATGAGGCCCACCCGTATTAGGGAGGGCAATCTGCTTTACTCAGTCTACTGATTCAAATATGAATCTCATCCCAAAACACCCTCACGGACACACCTGGAATAATGTTTGACCAAATATCTCGGCATCCCATGGCCCAGTGGAGTCGACACATAAAATTAATCATGCCACAGCCCTAGCAAACTAATTCAGATTTTGATTGATCCTGATACCAAGGAGAAATTGGATTGCAACTCCTGATAATGAACCTCTTAATCTCAGATTCCTGTGCCTGATGTGTAATAAACCAATCACTGAGACAGTCGTGCAGATGGTGGTGCTTGGAGATGGAGAAAGGTTTATTCAAATTAGCCAAAAGGAGAAGGCAGGAGGATAGGTTCTCTCAAATCCTCCTTAACAAAAGAAGAAAGCAGGGCCTTTTATAGAACTTAAGGGGCCTGGGAGGAGAAGTTTCAGAGAAACAAAGGGGAAATCCATTTTTCACTCCAGATAAGCCCTTGGGCAGTCTGACTTCTGGGCATCAATGGCAGCTGGGGGCTGGTTATCTGTGATGTAACTTCCTTGAAGGTATTCTTTTTCTTCAGCAAAACAAACTCATAAATCCCTGTGACCCTTGAGTCACCCCTCAGGCTCAACAAGAAAACAGTAAATTAACAAGATTGATTTCTTTCATCTGTGTCTGTGTTGGGAACAAGGTCAAATGAAGTTGATCATGTTCTTATTGAATATTTACAGTAACCCTTGGGTACCCAGCTCCATCACCATGCCCTGTGATTAAGGTCAGTGGAAAACTACAATAACTCAATTTTGATAGGATTACTAATGGCCCAGACCCTTCAGGAATTAAAGTTTGGATCACTCCACCAGGTAAAGAACCACAACCAGCTGAGGTGCTTGCTTAAAACAAAGGGAATACAGAATGAGTAGTGGAAGAAGGTAGTTATAACTACCAGTTATGACCTGTGACCAGTTAGAGAAACTAACATTATAATTGTCATGAGCTTTTCTTCCTTATTTTGTTATGAATATGTTTGTGTGTGTGTGTGTATCGGATATCTTTGTTTTTTTCCTTGTCTCATACCCTCATCATGAAAGATCAGATGTGTTAACTTTAGTATTTAAGTATGATTAACTTTACGTCATAGTAATTAATTACAAGATATCAAGGAAAAGATGAAACATCACCCAAGGACTCGATATCAACTCTTCTGGGGAAAGAGTGCATTGTAGGTTGTACATAGGATAGTTGTATCATATTAGCTGGAAATATAAGCTTGTTATTTTCTTTATTTGGAGATTAAGTATCATTTAAGGAGATGTATATGGGTGCAACTTGACAAGGGATAGACTTGTGATGGTTAATTTTATGTGTCAATTTGGCTGGTCCATGGTGCCCAGATATTTGTTGAAATATTATTTCAGATGTTTTTGTGACGATGTTTTTTTAGATGAGATTAACATTTAAATCAGTGGGCTTTTAGTAAAGGAGATCACCGGCCATAATGTGGGTGGGCCTCACCCAATCAGTTGAAGGCCTTAATAAGACAGACTGACCTACCCCAAGGAAGGAGGAATTTTGTTAGTAGGCTGCCTTTGGACTTGGACTGCAACCCTTCCCTAGTTCTCCAGCCTGCTGTCCTACTCTGCAGATTTTGGATTCGCACCTCCACGATTGCATGAGCCAGTTCCTTAAAATCAGTCTCTCTCTTTCTCTGTCTCCCTCTCCCTCTCGCTCACCCTCTCTCCCTCCCACCCCCCACCCAACACACACACATACACTCACATCCTGTTGGTTCTGTCTCTCTGGAGAACCCTGAATAATATAGTACCCTTGTGCACTGCTGGTGAGAATTTAAAATGATGTAGCTGCTATGGAAACAGTATGGTCGTTCCTCAAAAACTGAAGTATAAAATTATCACATGATCTAGCAATTCCACTTCTGGGTGGATATCCAAAAGAATTGAAAACAGGGACTCACACAGATATCTGTACACCCGTGTTCATAGCAGCATTTTTCATAACATTCAAAAGATGGAAACATCCCAAATGCCAGTTGACACATGAATGGATACACAAAATGGGTAAATGGGTACATAACTACAGTGCAATATTATTCATCCTTAAAAGGAATGAAATTCTGACACATGCTACAACATGGATGAAGCTTGAAGACATTGTGCTAAATGAAATAAACCAGACACAAAAGGACAAATATTATATGATTCTGCTTATCTGAAGTACCTAGAATAATCAAGTTCATAGAGACATAAAGTAGAATAGTGATTACAACGGGCTAGGGGATGAGGAGTTATTGTTTAATGAATATGGAGCTTCAGTTTGCGATAATGGAAAAGGGTTCTAGAGATGGATAGTGTGAGTTTCACAGCCATATGAATGTACTTAATATAATATCACTGAACTATACACTTAAAAATGATTCAGATCGGGGCTGGCCCCGTGGCCGAGTGGTTAAGTTCGCGCGCTCCGCGGCGGGCGGCCCAGTGTTTCGTTGGTTCGAGTCCTGGGCGCAGACATGGCACTACTCATTGGGCCACGCTGAGGCGGCGTCCCGCATGCCACAGCTGGAAGGACCCACAGCGGAGAATATACGACTATGTACTGGGGGGCTTTGGGGAGAAAAAGGAAAAAATAAAATCATTAAAAAAAATGATTCAGATCATAAATTTTAAGTTATACATATATATATATATTTTACCACAAAAATATAGTTAGTTTGAGATTTGCATTTTACTACTTCTTAGATATAGAAAATTTTTATTATGTGACATTCAAACTGAATTCTGCTGTTAATCAAAACCAATGAGTAATTTTTCTAAATTATTTTAAGATCTTGGAATTTTGTTGTGTCAAACGTAATTTAGAATAAGTGGGACTGAATGAATTTTGATTATTCTTTTCATATATAGATCTCTTCGTAGTCCTTCTGTTTGTATTAAAATTATCTGAAACTATTCTATCCTCCATAATATAAATTTCTCTGTAGGGCAAATTCAAGATGGCAGGCAGTGCTTTGCTAGGAAATATAGTTTTGCCAAATGAGCACATCCATGATGGACATGACCCATTCGTGATGGGTTGTGCCGGGGTATGGGCAAGGCACAACGAGAGTATAGGAGTTCAGATACCTCTGTCATTGTCCTAGAATTTGGTCACAGCCCATTTAGTCACATTTTTTGCACCCAGATAATTAAAGTGAGTAACTATTTCTGGCTATTTGAAGCAATTCTGACCTAATAATAAGTACATCAAAGTTCAAACCATTCTCTTAGTGTGTCAGCAAGAGAATGTGAGGTTAAGACACTAAATAAGTGAAAAAAAAATGTTGGGTATGGTGACGGTTTCCAGAAAAATGGTTTTGGCTTTGCCAATAGAGCAAATTGATGACAAATGAAATTTGAGGGACAACCGTAGCAGTTGTGATGGAGCAGCTCACATACATTGGGCAGATTCAAGCCAAACAACTGGTTGAATGAATTGCCCAGAAAAGATATTAAGTGAATAAATAGAAATGAGCACAAATTTAATACTTTGTTGCTATGAAACCGTCCAATAAGACAACACGTGGGCAAGAAATGTACTGGCGATAAATATATCATTAAATATCCTGATCTGGCAGCTAAGTTAAATGAACAACTTGTTACAGTTCGGTTGTGACCAACAACTGGTTAACTGCATCTGAAATTAATGCCATCAAACGTGAGGTTAAAGAAGATTTAAGATTTAACCACACCACAAATAAAAGAGGCCCTGCTGATAATGAATTTGAAAATTGATTAAATATCCTCATTGATTACAAATGAAAAGCATGAATATCTACAGGTTTTTTTCATTTATTAGGAAAATAATTTGGCCGTGAGTGAATTTCGGAGTATTAACCAGATACCGACTCAATCAGAATCTCTGGAGATAAGGAATGCCATTTTTAAAAAATTATTTATTTATTTATTTATTTTTATTGAGTTTGTAATAGTTTACATCAATGCGAGATTTCAGTTGTACATTATTTCTTGACTGTCACCACATAAGTGCTCCCCTTCACCCCCTGTGTCCCCCCCACCCCCCTTCCCTTGGTAACCACTGAACTGTTTTCTTTGTCCCAGTACTTGTTTATAAGGGAATGCCATTTTTCAAAAACACCCATATGATTGTTTCTCTTCTGTGGTAAGGTTTCAGAATCACTAGAATCAAGGACATGAATTCTGGAGGTTGAAAAAATTGAGAACAAATCCTAACTCAGCCACTTAGTAAGCTGACTCTCACTCCTCTCTTACTGACTCCTGGCTCTTCCGACCTCTGATACCATCTGCCCCCCTCACTGGAACTCCCAGTTATGTCATCCTTTCCCAACTGCACATGCTCCCCTGCTTGGTATTTTGCTCTTTGTCTCTGCGCAGAGAATGGCCCCTCAATGGTGTTACCACCTCCTTTCTTTAAAGCACCGGCACATTTGTCCATTTTATAATGGTTTCGTATTCCTTTCTGACCGATCTTCAGTCCTAAGATTGCTGCCAAGCACATTTGATCTGCAGTAGGCTGTCCTTCTCAGGCCGCTCAAAGATCTGGGGCTTACTATTATTTTATCCAAGTTATTGCCATTGCAGCAACCTCAACTCAAATTCACACATTCCCATGTTAGAGATTGGGTGGATTTCTAAAAGTGTGTCTAGGGACCATCTGCGTGGAAATCATATGGGATGCCTGTTTAAAAATTTAGAGTCGGGGCCCCATCTTCAGTTCTTTCCAAATGGACTCCCTAGGAGTCCAGTCCAGAAATTTGCCTTTAACAAGCTCCCAGGTGATTTTATTGTACCCTGACGCTTAACAGCCACTGATTGAGAATGATTTCCTGGCTTGAAAAATATATACCTCTAAAAGGAAGAACATAATTATGGAGCAATACTTAAGACTCCAGGGAAATGGATGCTGAACTCAAAATCCAGAGTCCAGGGGTTTACTCTCAGTTCTGCCACCTAAATACGTCAAGCAAGTCACTTTCCCGTTGTGGACCTCAGTGTCCTAAATGTGTCAAAAGAGCAAGTAAAAGAAAATGTCTTACTATGCACTAGATGGTTTATATATTTTATCTCATCTGTTCCTCAAAATGTCCTGTGGAAGTAGGTGCCATTTTATAGCTGAGGAAAGTGAGTCTCAGGGGCATAGTGTAACTTTCCCAAGGTTACATATCTAACGAGTGGCAGAGAGATGTTTCAAATACAGGTGGGCCTGACTCCGAAGTCGGCCTTCCCTCCTATACACACTTGTGCCTCCTTGACTTGAACTATAAATGGTTTAAGCTGGTCCCTCCCACCTCTAACATTCTGTGCTCCTATGTAATATTTCTCTGGCCAATACTGACACAACTCAGATAAAAATATTCTTGTTAGTCAGTTTGACTATAAATATGCAGTTTATAATGAAGGATTTTAAAGATTAAATGAGTCGAAGAACTGTGAAACAGTCGTCAAATTACTAATCAAAATTCGCAAAGCCAGCACATCATGGGTGAATAGAGTACTGATGACCAGAAACCAGGTTTACCTAACCAATTGCCTTTCTGCCTTTGCTTATCTCAGAAACCATTCACTGCTAATGTTTGTCAAGCAAATTAAGCTGCTCCTTCTTTTGAATGCCTAATACAATTCATATTTACTTCTCATGACATTTAATATATTCCATCTTATATGATTGGTATTTTCATTTTCTCTAAAAATCATATGTAAGCTAATAAAAGAGAAAAGACTGATTTATTCATTTTTGTGTCCCTCGCACTGCTTTGCACATAGTAGGTACTCACAAATATTTGCCTAGACCCATCTCCCTTTTTCTCTCTTCCTCTGTGCACATGTCTCTATTGTTGTCTAATTTCTATGACTATTCTGAGAAGAGTAACACCTTGTCTGGTGAAAGGAAAGATGTTGGAAATGGTAACAGGTTGTAAGGATCAGAACATTACAGATTTAGTGATAGCCTATCAGGCAATCGAAAAACAGTATAGGTGATGCTGCATGTTAATTAATGGTCTTCTGATTGTTTCCCCTCTAGTATCATTTACTAGAGATTGGCTGGTTTACAGTAATGACCCTTCAGTCATCAACTTTTTGATGCATGGGATAAGAAAATCTTACATCTTGCAACAGGGGGAGACTAATTCTCAAAAAAGTGGCTATACATGTGAAACGGAGAATGTATGGGAATGACTTATTTAGACTTCCCCATTGTATTTGGAATGAAAGTCATTAAGTGGAAGCAAGATAAATTTGGTCGTATTTATAGTTATGTATATATGTGTGTGTTAGTGTGCACACATATTTCCTTGCTCTGTGAGCTAGCAGGGCCTAGAAGCAGTGTTAGCCCAGTAGTAATGAGCACACTTAGGACACAGACCTTAGTTTCTAATATCGTTCTCCAAAAAAAAGACTAGGGCTCCTTAAGAAATGGTGGATTCTAGGACTGGCGCAGGAAATATATAGGATAAGCCTGGGTCGTCTTGTGGTGCTAGGATATAAGGAAAGGCTCAAGAAAACCCCACAATGATGGGGGTATGTCAAAGGGACAAATGAGCCAACTGAAAGAGCTCCCCATAGCCAAAGCTGAAACAATTTGAGCAAGAAAATAAATGTAGTATTATTGGGCTATAACCCAAAGTAAAAAATAAGTATGCATGAGTCTATACTAAGATAAATGAGCAAATAAATAAATGGGGAGAAGAGGCAAATCAATGAAAAATTATTTCAAATAATTTATGTAGATGTTCCACCCCCAAGGAAGTAGAACATAACTGCCCGCTCCTTAACAGTGGGCTGTGCCTGGTGATTTCCTGATGTCAGTATGGAAAGGGGGAACGAAGGGGGCATCTCTTTAGTGGATGGTCTTGATGAGCACTCCCTCACCAGGTGATCAAGTTTACATCATCAGTGATAAGTCATGCTGATAGTATGTACACTTGCTATGATGTAGTGAGAATGGCACTTTACCTCTGTGATCTTCCTCCCCCAAACCCATAACCCTAATGTAATAATGAGGAAAACATCAGACAGATCCCAATTCAGGGATATTCTACAAAATATCTGAACAGTGCTCCAGAAAACTCTCAAGTTCATCCAAAATAAGGAACGTCTGAGAATCTGCCGTAGACAAGGTCCCGAGGGACACATGACAACCAAATGTAGTGTGGAATCCTGGAGGGGATCCTGGAACAGAAAAAGACATTAGGTAAAAAAAACTAAGGAAAAATGAATAAAGTGTGGACTTTAGTTAATTATAATATATCAATATTGATTCATTAATTGTAACAAATGCACTATACTAAGATATTAATAATGGAGGAAATTGGTTCCAGGGAATGTGGTAACTCCCTATCTTCATAATTTTTCCATAAATCTAAAACTATTCTAAAATAAAAGTCTCATTAAAAATTTCAGTTGGCCATAAAAAAGTATTTAGAAAATGCAGGTGACTAAGGTTACTCATGGTACCTCAGTTGTGTGCCGTAGACTCATTTAGAATGAAGAGAATGGTTTGCCTAGAACTTTAGTAAGCATCTCCTAGTTGGAGCGCACCCATCAAGAAATTGGAGAAACACAGTTTTGTGCTTCCTAACTTTTGGTAACTCTAATTCAACTAAAAAAGAATTTCTGATGATAATTAAAAACCTTCTTCTCCTTTCAACTTTCCATTCATCTTCATTGCGAGTAGCCCCAAGTGCGTGTAAATTCCAGGCCATGTGCATTGCGAGTGATTTCTTCCATGAGATGCACGCTGCTGAATGCAGTCTCTGAGTCTGCTCCATCCACTGACTTTGTCTATGTTGTAGCTATCTCACTCTGGCCAGCCTGTAGGGGAGAGCATTTCTGTTTTAAAAAATAAATTAAACAAAAAAAAGCTTGATTAACTTTTTTCTTTGCTATAATTCTTCAGAGTTTTCTAGGAAAACATCATCTCTTTGATACTTCATTGTATCAGACTCTTGGATTTGGAGTACGTGAGCAGATCAAATGTTGCTTTTTGTGAAAAGTCTTGGCCCTACTGTCATATATTCCTATAGCCTACTTCTGGGATGAGAAGATATAGTCCTACAAATAGGCTAGAAGGCAAGGCGATTCTTCTGTTTTCAGAACAAAGCATTAATTAATCCACAAAATGCCTCTATTTAAATGACATTTCTTTTAACCAAATTGTTAAGCCGCAGAAGTTGTAATAAATTCCGACAGACCACCCTCAGCTCTCCAGAGATTGATTGTACCTCCATTTGTTGCTACAAGGCATTAAGTGAATTAAGATAGGGGAAGTACTTGGAATAGTATCTGACATATTGTAAATGCTATATGAGTGTTCGCCATTAGTGTTGTTGTTGCTATGAAAGTACCTTATGCATATCGATTGTTCATACACGCAAAAGAAATAATTGGCATTAGCCATACAGTTGTTCATATCGGGAAAGAGTGCTGAGAGTAAGCCTCGTTCTCAGTGATCTGGAACGCTCAGTGGGAGCTGATTAATGGCAGGAATCTCAAGAGGTAATTCCATAAAACAAATGCCAGAAGATCAATCCTCATGATTAAGAATCTCTGATTAGTATTTTTAATATAATTAGCCCCCGAATTGCAGGAATATTAGTTTCCTTTTGAGTATAAGTCATAATAATAAGGCTTCTTCTCAAGACACTTTACAGTTTACAAAATAGTGTCTCATGCATTTCCTCATGATCATCACAACAAACCTAGGCGATCGGTAGAAAACCAAAATAGAGCAAAATGTCGGTGCAGCTGTGAGGAATAGATTACCTGTGTTATGATTTCTGCCTTCACATTTAGTACAAATTTAAGGCTACAATTGGATTTTTCTCTTCCATTTTGCGTTAGCATTTTGTGACAAGTCATTACACGAAAAGAGTTTGCTGGTTCTGAATTTAAACCAGTTAAAGTCCTGAGATTTTTGAAAATATTTCTGGATGCTTAGTTTGCATTGCTTTACTATTTATAAGAGCATTTTCTATAATTGTGGAGAAAAGTGGCCATCCTATAATAAAAATGTCATGGTTTATGATCTTCTAGGTCAATAACCAAAGCCCAGGCTTTCAAAGCCATAGTGAAGTGGCACGTTAGCAGATAATTCAGAATCCCTCATTCTTCTCACTCTCGTACTCTTTTGCTGGAATGGTATGGATGATAGTTTTAAACTTCTAGTATACACCACCCGAGGGAGTAGGTTCCTAAATATCTTTATTTGCCCCAAATGTGTAACAGCTTCTCTGGCTAAACCTAAGTGCTCGGTATTTATTCAATATCATTGAATATATAAGCCCATGAGGGCTTTAACCACAAATTGTAAAGAAGTTCTTAAGCATTAAGGAACATGTTCATGGTTCCCCTTGAATTGTGAATTTCATGCATCTACAGTGCCTGGAGAAGGTCCATAGTTTCATCATATCCCTCAAAGAGCCCTTCTATTAGAAAAATTGTTAAGAACAAGTCAAAGTGCGATAGACCTAATCCAAAATCATCTCCTTTTTGCATTGATGTGGACCAGATAGTTAGAAGGAACCAGTGCTATTTGGGTCACAGCTTCAGTATTTAATGAAATTAATGTTCCTTTCAAGTCGATGCTCAAATATTACCTTATAAAGAATTCTCTCCTGACCGACCTTCATAAAACAATAACTGCTTTCATTCTCTTACTATCGCCCCACTTTATTTTTAGCAGAATATATCACCAACTGACAGAATATATTTTTATTTACTTATTTGTCTGTCTCTCCAAACTGCTCCCTTTATTAGAATGCATGAGCCATCAGAATAGGGGCTTTGCGTTGCTCGTTCTTTTATCTTCAGAGTCTAAAACTGTGCCTGGGTAAATAGCAGATTATATAAATATTTATTGATGAATACGTCAATTAATGCCAGAAAACAAACTGTTAACTCTTGAGCCACAAATGTGTGTGAAGCTTAGTTAATAATCATGAAGTGACCAGTAAAGTACAATAATCCATCAAAAACAATGCCACAAAGAAGTATCCCCAGTTTCAAAGTGGGTGTGAAATGGTTAGACAACATACTAGGTTCTTTGCAGCCATAGAGGTTGGTGTGGCTCATTGTGGGCACCCTTTCAGCTCTTTCCAAGCTAACAAAATGCTTTACAAATTAAAAGAAAATGGCTTCTCTAGAAATTCTTGTATTGATTTAGTGGGGTCAGAAAAAATGCAGGATTGAACAGAGAGACACATAAAGATATAAGACTCAAAGAGCACTCTGACTTGAAGGGGTACATTACTGCCTGAAAAATGATGCGATTCCTGGCATGGAAAATGTCTGTAGCAGGAATTTGGTAAAGAACATTGAAGGAGAACAAACATTCAGAAATTCCACATCAGAACGGGTATAGGCAGTAGCTATGGCTAGGAACATACTAAGGGAATAGTGTACTAAAGGTCTACGTTTTAAACGATTGCACATCAAGATATTACAAGAATGTGTGAAATACACAGGCCTCCACTTAGCAGGAAATATACCGAGTCTATATGTTGAGAACTGAATGTTCTGCAAACTCAAGCTGCCTGGGTCTCCCCAGACTCTCAGCTCTGTTTTGTCAATTTATGAAGTTTGCTAGGCTCCAGCTGTGTTCTCCCTCCCCCGTGGTGAAGTCTGGAACTCTCTGAACACAGTAAGCTTGGGAAATCATAGACCTCAACGAGTTTTATTCCTATCTCTCAGGGATCATTGTATTTCATTGTCTGAGATACAGTGTTTTGACAACCATTGTTTTATATGTTTTGTATATTGTTTTTACAGTTGCTTCAATTGGGAGAGTAAATCCAGTCCTTGTTACTCCATGTTGGTTGGAAGCAAAATCTGATTCCTTTAGTCTCATTTTTTAATGACTTATTGAATGAAGTGCTTATTTCATCAATTGTTTTTCTCCCACTAATAACAAACATAAAGGCTATGTATTTGCCTCTGTATATAGTTTTCACTGGATCTCACAGATTTTATCTTTGTGTTTTTATAAGAGAGGAGTTTTCCAATATTGAGGTTTGATCTGTTTTTTTTAAGTATTCTCGTTTTATTGATTTTTTGATCAAATAATGTGACTTGAAATTTTCTTCTTTGTGAAATGATCTTTTTAGAAATGATCTTTGTTTAATATAGGGTCAAGTCTTAGCATTTCTGAATCTTTACACTGAGTGTAAACTTGCGTGTTTGTTAACGTATTCAAGTACAGGTTCACTTTTTAGAGTAATGTGTGTATTTCTTATTTAATAGTCTATCTTCAGAGCCTCTATAGATATTGTAATAAATAAGTTTCTGAACTTCTTCATGGAAATTTGTTGTTTCACTATTTGTCACATAAATAATACCTCCGTCCATTATAAGCCAAGTGATTTATGTACTCTCATTCAGAGCTCTGATTAACTTAAGCCAGTCTGCTTATGCAGTCCCCCAGGCAATAGTGTTTGGTTCAAGGGAGGGTAATTCAGGTCAATTGAAAGTAGTGCAATTCTACCACAGAGGACTTTGTTCCTCCCTTTGATAGCCTGGGACAAGGATATGAGGCTTGCAGTTGCTGCAGCCATTTTGACGCTGTAAGGCGAGAGTCTGGATTTGACAGATACAGGAGTTTCAGTATAGAATCCAAGTATAAAAACACTCTGGAATGTAGAGCAAAAAGATGAAGAGAAATGCGTTATAGGTGATATCGTTTTAGCTGATCAATCAAGTTTTGCCTAAAGCCAGCCCACCTCCAAGTTTTCAGTAATTAAAAGCAATAGATTTCTTTCCTTTCCTTTTTTTAAAATTGCATTTGAGTTGGGTTTTTTGTCACTTGCAACCAAGAGTATCTAGATATAGACTCTGACTGATGTTTTCAATCAAGATGAACATGTTCAGAGTGGGCAAAACAGGTGAGCAGGACCCATTAGAGAAAAATTATGGCTGCCTAGGGTTTGCAACAGATTACACATGCTCTAATACTGATGCATTTTATAAATATACAGTTTCTTCAGACCCTTGGTTAGAGTCTTTTGCCTTCTTCATAAATTAGAAAATGGCTTCATTATCTGGTTTCTAAAACCATTAGCAAAAGAGAAGCTGCAAAGGAGGAAAGGAAAATGATGCTATCATAGGCAGGCTCTCTGATGCCAGAGGGAAGTCGTAGTGAATTTTCTTACATCCAGGAAACAGAAAGAACTCACAGAGCATAGTAGTCTGGTGTGAGCAAAGACTCCTATTCTGTTAAATACACCTGGAATTCATTAGGGGGACCCTTAATTTTCAGGAACAGTAAAATTATATTTAGTATCTTCTAAACATTGTCTTGTTTAGTATATTAATTTGAAATACATATTTAGTAATAACAAGAGTTTAAAACCTAATAAAGGTTTTCTGGATAATCAGTATTTTACTGATTATGAATTTTAAAAAAATATGAGCTTTTTCCTTAGGTTCTTTAGAGGATAAGAATAAAAAGAAAGGTCCTTGGTCATATGACTATGACTAAGCATGTTTCTTAAATAATTTTTGTAATACTGCCATTGTGTCTGTTTGCTTATAACTTTGCCCTTGTTCCATTTTCTCTGTGGATTTGCAAGGATTATTATTATAGGCTTCCTTTCCTTCATGAAAAGAAAAAAAAAACACCATAAAATAGTACTGATTAAACGATTTCCCAGAGGAAAAAGAAGGGACATATTTTGCCTTGAAAAATACTTAAGGAAGGAAGTACTTTGTAGTAGAATTTGAATGACACGTTTTAAGGTGATGCTATGATAATAGTGGTTGCCTGGTTTGGTTTTGTTTTTATGTTTTCAGGTCAATCCCACTTAGAACATTGTAGCAGCAGAATATCCTATTGAATATTCATTCCTTCACAAGGAGCGTGGCTTTTGCTGAATCTTAGGAGAAGATGATCTAGGATAAAAGGAAACCATTTCTATTTTTCTTTTATTCTCCTAGTTGCCTTAGGTTTGTTTATTTCTTCCATGGAAAAGGTTGCATTCTTTCCCAAAGAGCTGACTTCAGTTCTTGAGAGTTATCTCTACAAGAAGAGATGCTGCATCATTTCAAGCATCATTTGGGTACTTGTGTTCCTAACGTAAGAGAAGACAAAGGGCAATGGTCGGTAAACATTTCAAATCTAAGTTTGAGAAAGCATGTGCATATTTTGAAGAGGTTAAATGGAAGTAAGCATTTCGGTGATAAAACTGTCTTAAAATGCCAGTCAAATGTTTAAAGAGGGGGAAATAGGCAAATTGGGTTTATAATGCATCTCTTAAGGACATGATTGATCACACTGTTTGTCTCCAGTATCTTTTTGATGCTAATCTTCTTAATTAAATGACCATTTTTTTTTTTAAGATTTAATTTTTTTCCTTTTTCTCCCCAAAGCCCCCCAGTACATAGTTGTATATTCTTCATTGTGGGTCCTTCCAGTTGTGGCATGTGGGACGCTGCCTCAGCGTGGGTCAATGAGCAGTGCCATGTCCGCGCCCAGGATTCGAACCAACGAAACACTGGGCCGCCTGCAGCGGAGTGCGCGAACTTAACCGCTCGGCCACGGGGCCAGCCCCTTAAATGACCATTTTTAACAAGAGCCCATAAAGAGAATTCTGTTGATGTAGTAGTTTTTCTTTCTCCACCACATAGATTCGATTAATTTGTCCATGGTTGGAAGAACAGTCAGTTTTTACAGGAAGTTGGATGACTTTGTTTTGCTTTTTATTGATGGTGGCTCAGAGTAGTTGTCTTTGTAATTTATTTCTTTTCAGAGTATTGTTTCTAAAGAGCCTGAGGAGGGGCCGGCCTGGTGGTGTAGTGGGTAAGTTCACACACTCCACTTCGGGGGCCCGGGGTTCACAGGTTGGATCCCAGGCATGGACCGACACAGTGCTCACCAGGCCATGCTGTGGCAGCATTCCGCATACAAAATAGAGGAGGATTGGCACAGATGTTGACTCAGGGCCACTCTGCCTTAAGCAAGAAGAAAAAGATTTCCTACAGTACAGATGTTATCTCAGGGCCAATCTTCCTCACCACCAAAAAAAAAAAAAAAAAAAGAAGAATCTGAGGAGATGTGAAGCAACTCATCCCTCAGTTCCTTTGAGGATCCAATAGTATGAGGATACTGATTAGGTCACTCACAAAATAGTTTGTTCCTTCGGTAGGTCTATTTGTTTGGCTTTATGTAAATAACTATGAAACCGTTACTTTAGAACAAAAATTCCACTTTGCTTTAAATCAGTGTCATGTTTAGATGTGAGTCACCTGAGTTTTGATGTCGATGTACTGACCCATGTTCTGAAATGCAAGATATAATTTTTAGGTATAGATAATGTGTCATTTCACTTAGCAGATAATTCAAAAATAAGAATCTCTGTCATTTCCATTTGTGCAAATGGTTCAAGACTGTGTGTTTGGGGGGAGGGTCTATGTGTGTGTGCACATAGCTGTGTCAGTCAGGGTTCTCCAGAGACAGAAACGGAACCAATAGGATATATGTACATATATATATATATTTATGTGTGTGTGTGTGTGTACAGAGACAGAAAAATGGAAGGAATTGGCTTATGTCATTGTGTGGGCTGGCAAGTGTGAAATCTGTAGGGCAGCCAGCAGGCTGGCAACTCAGGCAAGGGTTGATGCTGCAGTCTTGAGGCAAATTCCTTGCTGGGAAATCTCACTTTTTGCTCTTAAGGCCTTTCAGCTGATTGGATGAAGCCCACCCACATCATCAAGGGTAATCTGCTTTACTTAAAATCAACTGATTGTAGATCTTAGCCACATCTAAAGGACCTTCACAGCAACACCTAGATGAGTGTTTGATTAAATAACTGGGTACCATAGCCTAGCCAAGTTGACACATAAAAGTAACCATCACAGTATCTTACAGGGACATATAATTCTTAGTTTCAAGTTCCTTGAAATTGATTAATTTCTTAGCAATTGTCCATGACATAGAGAAATCATCCTTATTTTGTCTCTAAATCGTTAAGTTGATATTCTTCATAGAGATTAGGTTTATTATCTTTGACATTTTTCTTCCTGGGAAGAAGCACTACCACACTTGTCACCGTTAGCTAGCAAGATATTTTGTCTCTCACTTGCCAACCCAACATAACCTGTTTCTGACCATGTTCATACTTTTGCGAGATTGCAAAAATCTTAGGGCGCTTCAGGTCTGTTTACTGCCTCCCAATTGGAGAAATGCTGGCTTACTACAGCCTCATGGGCAATGGCTATTTTGAAACAGTCCATCTTGCTTTTATGAAACAGATAATTATCACAGAAGAAGACACATCCCATTTTCAAACAGGTTTGTTCTCTTTTCCTTTTGTTGCTGTTTTTGGTACTAGGGACCCACCATAATCCATTATAAGGATGTGCTTTTTAACAACATGGTAACTATTCAGTTTTCCCTTCTGTTCACCATCCACGTTTGTGAGAAAGCTCCCCCTGTTCCTTTGATAAGGACGGTGGCAAAAGTAACTTTCTTCATAATTTTAGCTTTAGCTTTTCTAAAGCTCTTGCTACTTCAAAGTCACTCTTTTGAGGATCATCTCATTTTGGATTGTGGATTGGCTGCTAGACCATGCCACTTAATATGACTGAGGACAAAATGAAGTAATGTCCAGCAGATTTGGATAATCTTAGGCTGTTTATAACTAGATGGGGAAATAATGAATTTTTTTCCTCTGAATATGTTGAATAAGTAATTTAAAATTCACATCATTAAAAGATAAAGATATAGATGATATTCCAAAGTGTGTCTTACTCCTTGCTTCTCCTTAACCCAAGGATAGTAACCTTCAAAGTGGGCCAGAAATACTTTCTCATGTGGCTGATTAATGAGATTTGAAGCAAAAACGGAATCCGGGAATGATGTTGGAGGTTATTGAGTGCATGCAGTTGCCTTCAGGAAGGATGTACCAAATTGTCTCAAACGTGTACAAGCTTTAAATTTTAAGACCTTTAGGGAAAAATCACTTTCGCTAATCCATTTTAATGTTGAAAAGCCCAGAAAATGCAGGTACACAGTAGATACTTGTTGTGATCTGTTAGCTCTGATGGTATTATACCAGAAGGTGCTTCCTTTCATGTATAATCAAGAAATCTAGCAAGACTTTTTTTGAAGCTCTTGAGCTATGCCTCATTTTTAAAGTGAATATTTCAGACGATTACGCTACAGGCATTCTCAAGTTGCACGTCTAATGTCATGGTGATTAGACTGACTCTACAAGATATCCTGAATCAATAGTAACCTTTAGTATAATCTAAGTAAGGAAACAATTTTTATCTGGCAAGTTACATTCAGGATTCTGAATCCAGGGTATTGATGACTGTGTGATAAATACAGATCTAAAGTGGCAGTAGGATAATTAAACTACTGTTAGAAGATTGTACAACTGTACTCAGAAAAAGAAAAATATAATCACCAACAGGGGTTCAGCCAAGGTGCTGTGTTTGATTTGTGTACCTCGATACAACCTTGCCCTATGCTACCTTGAAGAAGATTAATGCATCAAATATATCTCTGCCTTTTAACACAGTAAGAGCAATTTGCTCAAGCTTTTAGTACACACATGCACACAAAACATGCTGCAAAACAAGGGGGAAAGTAATTAGTTTTCAATTCATTTGCAAAGGATAGTAATAGGAAAAAATATTATTGCCAAGTTGTGGACTTGATGTGTTATAATTAGAAATAGGACCTGAGTTATTTAGCAAACTAGAAATGCATTTGGGATCACAAAGCTTGGATGCAATGTATTTTCCTATGTTAGGAAAATAAACATTCTAGGAAGCTAGCTTCTGTATTTAATATAAATGGGGACAAAATAAAATAACTCCAAATCACATAAATGCTCCAGAGATTTTCAAGGCGATAGGAAGGTGGGTTTGTTCATTTCCGGGCATGCCATTCTATAGCATTGGGAGGAATCCAAATGAGTTTGCCTCATTCTTTGATATGGATTGTGGTAACTGTTTTGCTGATTGCATTTTGATCTTTGCAGTGTAAAAATATATTTTACCCAGTAAATAATAAAACTGTTCTGAATTGATTCATAGAACAGCAGCAATTCATGAAATTCTCGCACTGCTTAACGATTCGCTCTACCACCCAGTGAACTGGGCTTTTCTCCATTGCCCCCACAAAGGAGGCATTGCCCACTGTTTGATGTCACCTGGGAGAGCAATTTGACTCTCAAGGTCACTGAGTTTAAATTCACTCCATTTTATGAACTGAATTGACATCATTCGGATATTTGTGCTGCATGAAGCAGAATTGAAATACAGCAAAATTATAAAGTGGATAAAGTTAATCTTTAGTCGACTGCTCTCTCCTCATTCAGGACCCCTTTCTCCTTCCGTGGTAGCATCCTACGACTCAGAGGACAGTATATCTAATGGTGGAGTAGATATTTTTGGCCTTCAGAGACTGCTCTATACTACTTCTGCTTCACTGAGAAACGCTCACTGTTTCTAGAATGAAATTTCCATGGGAAAAATCATTAAAGGTAGTCTTACTCTGAAGTAATGTGTATTATCATTATTTGTATAATTCACTCTATCACACTGGATAATTTACAAAATATATAATTCACACTTATTTTTAGCGTATAGTTTATAATGTAAATAAGACCAGACCATCACTCTAAGAGCCATGCCCATTATGTCATTGGTGTGGGTGGGGTAAGCTCATAGGCAAAATCATCAGCAATGGTGTGCGCTTCAAATATGCAAACATCTGTGTGGTTAAGCAATGCCTTTTGTTATTTACCATTAGAAATAAAACTTATATAGATTTGAAAAACAGCAAGATGGGTTACAAGTGATCACGAACTTAAAAACCAGAGTAGGGGGGCTGGCCCCATGGCCAAGTGGTTAAGTTCGTGCTCTCTGCTTCGGCGGCCCAGGCTTTCCCTGGTTCGGATCCTGGGCGCAGACCCAGCACTGCTCATCAAGCCATGCTGAGGTGGTGTCCCACATAGCACAACCAGGACCTACAATTAGAATATATGACTATGTCCTGGAGGGCTTTGGGGAGAAGAAGAAGAAAAAAAAATTAGCAACAGATGTTAGCTCAGGTGTCAATCTTAAACAAAAAAAACAAACAAAAAACCAGAGTAGGTCTTTGAAAATCCCTATAGTAAGGTAAGGAACACAGCCATCTATACTGCAATGTCTCCTTTCTTGAAGCCATAGGAAGACTTTGTTTTATGTATTGCTTCACATACATCAGAGCCAGGGTAAATCTAACTGCATTTGGTGATGCTTTTGTTACTACTCTGAGCCGTTAAAACATTTTGGCATATCTCCTCTTCATTTTTGGTCCTTAAGGCATCTCCCATTCAGAGAGGTTTTTCCATATTAATATTCATGCCTTTTACTGGCTTTTCCTGTTCTTTCAACTGATGTCTTATTAGTTGACATAATGAAAAGAGCGAATTGACGAATCAAGCTTTTTATAGTACTAAGAACTGGGGAAAGATTCTTTTTAATTATATGCATATAATGCATGTCATCAAAATCAGCGGCATTGTTAATGAGAATGAGCTCCCAACACAGTCACTTGAAGAGAGGAACTATTTCTGCCCTCCCCCATGATCATCACACAGAGTAGAGAAACAAACAAAGATCTACAGACTGTCAACATCTGTAAAGTGAAACTTCCAAATTTATTATGGAATTAATGCTTTCTATGCTATAAATATCAAAATGTGGCTCTGCATCTGCTAGCTCATACTGTTTGACAGCAATCTGTGCTGAAAGGCAGTCCGTTGGTGGTGGAGGCGAGTGCTAAGGGCTGAGGGGTTGCAATTTGTTTATTGTTTTCTGATGCACATCCAGGGGCCATATGATCAGGGTGTTCATGGAAGCAAATTGTCCATAATTTTCTTCCATCATGAGGATAGAGTAGTCAAGGTATTTCACAGCTGGAGAATAACCTCAACAAAATTTGTTAATTATAAATTGTAGGAAGGTTGATACCATCTATCACCCATCTCATCTACTGTCTACACATAGCTCAGAGTCAGGTCTGTACACTATTGCAGTTAGTGTATTAGAGATCTTTTATGCTGTCTTCAGGACTTAGATGTTTCTCCCTCCATCGAGGTGAGGACTGAGTAGCGTACCTCCTTTTCTTTTCCAGAGCCAAAGAAACCTGGCTTAGAACAGTAAGCAAACTTAGCGTAGTTGTTTCTCAACCATCCAAAGACTTAGAGTCTCTGTGTTTTTCTACCACAACAGATTTCTCTTCACATTTGTTTTCTTTGGATTTTGTAGTTGTGTGTTGCTAGTATCACTGATTCAGAGTATTACCCTGTAAACTCTACTTTTAATCACATTTTGTGTTAAAAAAGCCCTTCGTAATTCAAAAACTAAGTTTATATCATTATGATGGAAGTCAATGAGAAAAGCTAGGACTGACAAAGTAAATATGGAAGCAATGTGTGCTTTATGCATGGATACAAAGGTATTATCATGGAAATCCAGTGTTTTAATAAGAAATGTGTCTTTAATCTTCAGAGCTAGTAGTGATACATCGTCTATAGATACCGAGCTTTGAGGTGTTTAGTCAGAAGTAGTATGGGGCTATGTCAGAATAATTTCCTTTTCTTGTGTCTTATTACCTGTGGCACACAATTGTAAGACAGCCAGCTAATTAAGGGTGCCTTCTACAATCAGAACATGAAATGAAACCAACTGGCCTACATGGCAATTTGCCCCATAATGTGGATCTTTTTAATACCATGCTGTAGCCAATGCAACAAATAAGTTCTAACTCACCTTAGAAATAAGAGTATCTAGTGTCCAGATTACCTGCAATTATTCACTATTGTTATGACTGCAATTCTGAAATTCTGTTTCTGGTGAGTGGAAACATAAATGGATTAGACATTATAGGAGAGGCAAAGCGTTTCTGCTGGAAAATGAAAGGTAAAACAACATGGTGATGCTATTTTTAGGGTACTCAAGAAATTATTTGAAATGAAAATTATTAAATTGCCTGCAAATGGATCTGACTTAATTGTCTATAAATGCAAAGTATTGGGACAGTTGCCTTTTTATCTTGTGACTGGAGTAGTAGTGTTATGTTAAATGTACCTTCAAGCTCTCACAGTGCAGCAGAAATGCTATGGCTTTGTAATCACCGCTGCCATTCCCTCTGAAAGACCACCCACATTGGGTAATTGCAGGCGTTCCACAGTAAGAGGTTGTGTGGATTTTCCCCTTTATTTAACTTTGTCTTAAAAGGATTTGCATGGTAATTTCGACTAGTAAATTGTTACAACACATTTTGTATCACCAGTCACTTTTGTGTGCCATTTAAATTTGTGATGGAAAAAATCTGCATATACTTGGATTTAGCTGAAAGGTGATATTATGCTTATCCAGACCACTTAGGTTTGATAATGTGAGTTTAATAGCTCAATCTCACAAGAACAATTTCCCGTGAGATTTCCAGATTGTACAGCTGTGCTCTTAGCTGTGTATCCTGTAGGAACTGCCTGAATCGTACACTTCACCTTGGGTTTATCCGGCAGAAGCATGCAATTTCTAGAACTGTTTTTAGTCACCACCTTTGATATGCACATATCCTTTGGCCTGTATGTCATGTTCTTCATGTTAATAGTTAACAACTTATTAACTAGTTAGTAGGTTATGCGTTTTTGAGGCACGTTCGTTTTCTTTTTAGGGAGGCTGATTATGTCACTATATTTATCTTAGATATTAGTTAGAATACTGGAGAGCAAAAATCAAGTGTGTTAATAGTAATAGCAACCAAAAACTTATTAAAATGCTACTGTGTATAAAGCAATATTACCACTTACTGGCAATACAGAGATATATGTGATATTTGTGGGGATTAATGAGGCATATAAAATATCAATAGAAGCTGGGGATTAAATTAGAACTTGCACAAAGACAGACCTAGACAAGCATCAAAGAATGGTGGGAAAGCGTGAAACACAGAACGTTCTAGTCTGGAGAATGACAGGAGCAAAGTGAGGCTATTGAGAGCTTTACCTGGCACCTGAAACAGGTTCTAATAAAGTCTCTTATATGTTGATCTTGCTGTTGTAAGTGTATATGCAATTCCGTAAAAGCTATAGTTAATTGACTGCAAAGTGGCATCGACTGAATTCTTTTTAGGTGGGAATTATTTTCAGGCAAATTTCTGTTCACATGACTGGCCATCAATATATGAAAAGTGCACACACATGTAGTTTGCATTATTTGCTGCCTGGTGGGAGCAGGAAGGTAGAGGAGGAGAGCTAAGCTGTTGCTGTGGGTCCGGTTCGCTTGACTCACTGTCTGGCTGCCATTACTGACTCATCCTTTGTCCTCTCAAACAGTTCCAATACCTACTCCTTGACCACTGGGAAGATATAAAAACCCAACTTCCACACCTCCTGCCAGCACAAAATATGTACAAAACAGCATATAAACAACAGACCTGCAAGTTTAAAGGGAAAGGAGTAAGACATGAGGATGGGGTAGCTTATAGGCACCTACGTGAAACCTTCCTTTCCACCTCTTACTAGGACCCTCCACACAGATTGTGTTCTCTTTGTTTTCCTCCATCAGTGTCAAATGCTGCTTTTCGCTTGTTAATTTAAGCAGAGAAAAAGGCGAGCCATCAGCTCCTGTGGATCTGTAACAAAATATCACACAACAACTAATTCTGAACTCTCATTTTCATAATAGATTTTTGCCTGTTCCCTGATGAGTGTAATTGCCATCTCCCTGACAGGTGATTTCAGAAAACATCCTCCTTTCGTTCGCTGAAGCACTGCCCTGGCTACTGCGTGTATTCAGTGGTCAGCAACGGCCATCCAGTAGAGTGTGTGCTGTGGCAGGCTGGAGGGTAGGCAGGTGCTCCGCTGGAGGGTTCGGTAATTTGGACAACTCCATCATTTGAATTTGACCGGTCTCTCTTTCTTTCCTGATAACTTGCGCCATCTCAGCTGGGCTGTGCCATTGCATTCAAAGGTCATGTTTCCACTGCCCAAGTGAAAAGTGAAGAATTGAAGAATTGAATTATACAAATAATCCAGACGTTGATTTTTTTTTTTTCATTCTTGCCTAAAATTACTCAAGTATATATTCCATTGTGTTTTGACCTCAGAATATAATTACCAACAGGGAAATACAGATTAAGTAGATCTTGATGATTTAAACAACTCTCTTGCCACCCTTTGTTACAACCAGGTTTAAAATGCGAAATGGATCTATGCTATGGAGAAAAGGTGATAAATACAAGCTGTTAAAATGTAATGCTATTACATTTAGTATATTGTTTGTACTTCATAGGGCATTATGTTTTGGGAGCTGCATCTTCTTTGTTCATAGCCATCATATTTCTACCAAAAAGCGGCAGCATTTAAACAGCCCATCTCTGTCTGTATCCCCTGTTGCTTCATGTTGTAGATAGTGGGAAATTTTCGCTGGTCTCTTCTTCATTTGTCTCAGGATCTTCTTTCTCCTGTTTGATTTAAGCCAGAAGGAACCGTTGTTGCATGCTGATGAGACATTGGGTAAAGCCTCCAGCCAGTTTTTGGTTGTTGCTTTTTTTCACTTTGGCTAATTTGTTTCAGAAAGTTAGACACCTGTCTTGCTCTTAATCAGGAACCTCTAAGGTCAGTTAAAACCATTTCCCATAGCTGTTGAAGATGTGCTGTGACTGCCTGACCAGGTGAATAGGTAAACATTTCAGTCATGGCCCACGAGAATAAATCACCTTGCTTGGACGGGACTTGGAGAGAAAGTGAATCAAATGCCACAGTGTCATAGCTGTAGCTGTCTCCTTGCTTAGTGGAATGCCTCCATCTTTTGTGATGCAAATAGTAATTTATTTCTGCCCAACAGCAGGTCAGCCACCAGGATTTAGTTTCCTTCCAAGGTTGGGGAGCTGACTTACCCTGCCATTATGCTTTTCTACAAGATTCTTATTTACAACAGTTTCTTAATGAGTTATGTCAGAGGAGCTGCTGGCATGATCCTCTTGATATCAGGGCCTGTGAAGCAGAATGGTTAATGATGCACGCCTTGCTAGTTCCACTGGAGAACATTACAGATTGACTATAGCGCCACGGACTATACGCCAACCTCTTAATAAATGGAACAGTGCCACCTTTTGGTCATAAAGTAGGACAACAAATTAGGATGGCTCAGATTGTGCAAGTCAGGGAGGTGGTTTCAAACTATTTGTGACTGATTTGGTGGTCATGCCATCTACAAATAATACTAACCTCATTCTCTTCTCCATTTTTCCTTCCTTCTTTTCCCCTTTGTGGCAGCACCTATGATTTGACTGCATGCATTTCATATAATAACAGTGCTTCAGGAGAAACTGAATTATGCTACATTCTAATTATGTTTTGCACAGGAATGAATTACACATGCATTATGCAGATAATATGAAGGATACCATGGTTACCACGGTACACATGGCAACTTCTTTTACACGGTGACAATTAATCTGAGGAAATATTTGGGAAGAATTTTGAAAACAGGAAGTTTAATTGAGCATTGCAGTATTTATTTAGGATTGTGAGTTGGACACTGATTGTAATTAAAAAAACATTTTGTGTCTGTCTTGTTCTTTTTGTATGTAGTCTTTCTCACGATTCAGTAAAGTACCAATTCACTGGATTATACTCATTCAAATATTGAAATTCATTTTTCCTTTTTTTTTGAAAGAAACAGGCAAATTGCAAGAAAGCAAGGTGATAACAGGGATTTGATCAAAAAAGGAAAATCCCTGGGTATGTCCTGATCGATATATATAAATAATAGACCCAATCTCTTATGCATTGACAAGTCAGTGCAATGGTGACTGATGTCCAGAACATGAAGATCTGAATTCTAAAAGAAACATAAAAATATGATCACTGAGTACCTACTAGGAAAACAGTTATTTTAAATTAAAATCAATGTCCTGCTTAAAATCAGTGTCCTGCTCACAAACCTAAAAATATACTGCAGCACTAAATTGAATTTCCTTCTTTCAAAATTTTCCCCATCTATTTCCTCAGATTGTCACTATATAAAAGAAGCTTCTGTGTATACTGAAACATTTTCGAAAGAGTTGTCAGCCTTTACTAAATGAGAGGTTTAATCTGTGTCTTTTTTTTTTTTGTTCTTTTGCTGAGGAAGATTGGCCCTGAGCTAACAGCTCTTGCCAATCCTCCTCTTCTTGCTTGAGGAAGATTGTCGCCGAGCTAACATCTGTGCCAGTCTTCCTCTATTTTGTATGTGGGATGCCACCACAGTGTGGCTTGATGAGCAGTGTGTGTGTCTGCTCCTGGGATCCGAACCGGCAAATCCTGGGCCACCGAAGCAGAGCACACGAACGTAACCACTACATTACTGGGCCAGCCCCTAATCTGCGTCTTAATGGTGAATTATTGGAGAGAGTTTCTCTCAACCTGAAGGAACAAATAGTGCAACTTTCGGCATATCAGCAAACTTGGTCAAAAGATGTTATTAAACTGTTGAGCCTCTCTAGCGGTGAAAGGCAATGCTTATTCAGTTCGGCCTAGGGTTACCCTTTCCAAAGAGAGAGGATGAAGACTGTGTCTCAGTGGCCACAAAGTTTGCCTTAATGGCTCTTCTTCAAGTGCCATGCCCACCTTAGGCCTTCTTTGGCACTGATACGTTCACTGATGACCCTTGGACGGGCTCTTGGAGCTTTGCCACATAGGCTCTATGTTTTGGTTGTGATCCTTCCAGACAAAGTTTGAAAATGGGCAGAATGTTTGCTTTTTTTCCAAACAATTAATACTATGTAACCCAGCATGTTTCCTGTTATGTCTTAGCTGCTAAAACCCAGGAAATTTCAGTCCCAAACAGTAGTAACTAGCATATCTCAGGTACCTAAGAATATTTTTAGTTTCTCTAGATCTCCTTAATGAGCTCTATTCTGTTTTTAGCTTTAATTATCGTGAATTACATGATGTTTTATTTTGATAGTGTCTTAGTCTACTCAGGCTGCCATGACAAAATACCATAGACTAGGTGTCTTAGACAACAGAAATTTATTTCTCACATGTCTGGAGGCTGAGAGGGCTAAGATCAAGGTGCCAGCAAGGTAGGTTTCATTCTGAGTCCTCTTCTCTTGGCTTGTAGGGGGCCGCCATCTCACTGTGTGCTCACGTGACCTCTTCTTTGTGAACACTGGGAGAGAGCGAACTAGAAAGAGAGAGTTCTCTGGTGTCTCTTCTTATATGGGCACTAGTCCTATCAGGAGGGCCCCAACCTTGTGACGTCATCTAACCCTAGTTACTTCCCAAAGGCCCCATCTCCAAATACCATCACATTGGAGGTTAGGACTTAAACATATGAATTTTGCAGGGACACAAACATTCAGTCCATAATAAATAGCTTGTTCATGTCCCTTAAGAAAGAAATGGGGCTTAACTATAAATATCACATGTGTAAGGTACTGTGTTAGGTAACAAGGACTCTACCTTTAAAGAGTTTTTGTCATTAAAGAAATGCAAATAAGTATCTTTCAGTTTGCTTTGTGAATTAAACTAGCTTTCCACAATTAACTCTTATAAATCATATAAGGTATCTGTAATATTAAAACCAACGAAACATATTTCAAATAAAATTTTTTTCTTCTACTTGCATAAAGTGTGTTCAATTTAATATGTTTAGATATAGAAATGTTCTTATTGTTGCAGAGATCTGAATATATTTAATTTTCTCTCTTCCAGCTTGATTGAAAATGCTACCAACCAGTTCCATTCATTATCTTAATGTAGTTGTACATATTTTTATATTTGATATACTTTGCACATAGACATAATATGCTGTATGATATATCAGAGGTAATGAATTTTTAGTCCTGTGGAAATGTACCAAATGATGGAAATTAGAAAGATTAAATACACACTTCTCTTCAAGTCAACATATATTTAATTAAATATAATATTCTACTTAAGGAAACTGTCAGGGTTGAGAGACCATAAGATTTGAGTTATGTTTTCTTTCTTAAATGTCTTGAAAATCCTTGTGATTTTTTTTCTGTGTGTATTTCTTTTTCTTTCTGAGGAAGCTACTTGAAAGCCTTCTTAAAAGTCTCTTTACTGCTTCCTGATGTATCATAAACAAAGAGAATGTCCTTTCCTCAAATAGACTAGGCTCCTAGGAGGTGTCATTGGTGAACCAAATGAAAATAGAGAGCTTGCTCTTCCATCAGCATTAGCAAGCTCCATCCACTCATGAAGGACTTGTGGGAAAGCATAGGGTAGGCCAACATTTAGACTTATTTTGCCTGATTCACTCCTCTCAGATATCAAGGGATAAAAGACTGCACCAGCCGAAACCAAATTTCCCTCTGCTTGTATCTTATTTCCTTTTCTTGAGCCATGGCTTCTGCCACTTTTGGATAGAGATTTTCTGAGCCATAAAACACCTGCTTGGTCCATTAGATAGGTTCAGTGCATGGTCGGAGATCTGCGAGCTCTTCCTGACTCCAAACTAACTCTCCCAACTGGCCTGGCCTAGTGCCTGGCAAAAGTGACCTTCCTTGAAGCAGACTCAGCTGACCGATGAAAAGTAAAATAGAATATTCTTTAATACCCATTAATACCTTGAGGTTTTCAGATTTGCTATGTTTAAAATTTCAAAAGGACTTAGAGAAGACAGCAAAGAAGAGCGAACGGGAGAGAAAAGTTGCAGTAGCGGAGGATGACAACGGTCCATAGAGGCCGAATCTGGGAGGGTATTCTGTGGGAGTTCCTTTAGAAGTCAAGGTATGTGTGTGGCCCAAGCCCTGGCTGAGGTGGTAGAAAACGGAAGAGGACAGAGATAGTGTTGCAAAATATCGACTAAGCCTTCTTCACAATTTTGCCTAAGATCGATCTGCTCTATGCATGTCAATAGATCATTACTGAAGGACTGAGTCTCGGAAAAATATAAGCAGAAATGGAATGGCAGGGAATCAGCTATTATGGGAGCCCGATACCACATTTTCAGAAGACCTGAAAGTTGGCGGATTTATTTCCAGAGAATACTAACGTGTGTACTGAAAGAATTTGGCCAATCAGTTATTTGTTCCGGTATGCATATTTATGTACTGAAAATCCCATTATGTTCTTTTGTTTTAAATTTTACTCTTTGGGGGGATGATGAATGCATATGGCAAGCATGGTACTAGTCAAAAAGTTATACAGTGACAAATGAGTCTTCCATACCTAATCCTTTCATGCTTTCAGTCCCCTGTTCCCCAGAGAAAATCTTTGTTACCAATTTCCTGGATATTCTTCCAGAGATACTCTCTGAATATACAATCATATCTATGTGTACATATCTTCATTTATTTTAACAATAATTGGAGCACACTTTACACCCTGTTCTGCATCTTCCTTTTTTAATTAAAAGTGTATCTTGAATATCATTCCATTTGAATGTAAACAGAGCTTTCTATTCTTATTAGCAGTTGCATGGTATTCCATCTTATGGACGTGCCATAATTTATGTAACCCAGCATCTATGGAAGGGCATTAGAGTTGTTTTCAATCTTTCTGTACCATAATCAAAGTTGCAGTCAAGATTCTTGCATGTTTCTCTTTGCGTGCATATACAAGCATATCTCTAGATAAATCTCTAGAAATGGAATTGTTGGTTCAAAGGTCATGTGCATTTTAAATTTCAGTAAATATAAATCATAATTAGGTTCCAATATTGCGAGTCTTAGATAATGTAGTGGACAACCAGCACTGAAGGATGACTGCAGAAACCTGTTGATTTAAGCTCAAATTTGTTCCATATTTAGTAAGCAAATATTTATTGAGCATCTACTATATGCTGCTAATCTAGGCAGCAGAGACTCAGCAAAGTTCTTCCTCTCGGTTACATTCTAGCAGGGAGCTCACATGGGTGATCTGGAGGGCGGTTTAGTCAGTGTCCTCCTTTCTTCAGGCACAGGCTTAGTAAAAGATAGAGCTGCCTTCCTGCATTACTCCTAGTTTCCATTTCCTTTTTTCTCAGTGCTAGTATTGTCATAGAGGTTAGTCTTGGAGCTCGAGAAGAATATCCAGCAAATCCCTAGGGACATCATCATAAATGTCCCACTTCTCCCAGCCACCTAGACCCCCAGAGCAGTGGCAATAAAAAGCACTTGTAAACTCGGCCTTTCTGATGTAAGTAATCATTGCTGATTTCAGCACGTTTCGCTGGTAGTTGACCTCCTAGGGTATTCATCACCTTCCAAGTTTGTTGGCTCTTGGTATTTACCTCAATAGTGCGGATCCCTGTTCCATGTGAAGCTGATGCGTTGCCCACATTGTGTTTTCAGGGAGCACAGCTGCTTCCAGTCAGCAGTAATAAAGTAATCCCTACGCTCAATTATATGACCAAACAATTAGCATCAGCCTGTGTACTCAATAAATTGTTGGTTGGTTGCTGGCTCTATTCAGAAGTTGAGAATGGTAATTATGGCAGTAGCATATTTCAGCTAGTGATACAACAGGCAAGACGAGTAAGGCATTTGTTTAGAGCAGCTGGTTCTTTGGATGGACAGCAACCCAGATGGAGTAGTTCCCAGTGACTGAGCATTAGTAAGGTTATGTTGCGTTCTGGCACACAGTCGTCTCTGCTTTGGGAAGATTGCAGTTGGGCCTTCCCAGTTAAGACCTTGGAAGAAGAAGCTAGAACATAAAGAAGACACTTGAGTGAAAAAAGTGATTTAAAAAATGAATGAAAATTCCATTTATACCAATCACATTGTAATGTTATTTTGGCATACTCTAGATTTTAGAAAGTTATAAGCAAAACTAATTGTAAATTAGGCTTATAGAGAAATTTATGGAATTAAAATACATTTCATTTTACACTGGCTAAAACAATAAACTATATTGGCTTTTATTTTTAATGAAATAGGGTGGAAACCAAATTGGAATTTGTACAGTGTATATTCTTAAATAGGAAAAGAGAGTTAGAGAAAGAAAAAGAGAGTTGGCAGAGCCTGGTGGTCCCTCTCCTCTGGTTTCTGCGTTGTCTTTGGGGAGAACTTCTCTGGGACAGGATATGTTGCCCAGAGGAGTCAGAAAACTACTTTGTGTGTCAAGAGGTAGATGTCTATTCATCACTGAAGATTTCATATAAAAATAGTCTTTTGAGAGAATTTAATTTTTTTCCAGAAAATATGCATTCCTGCAAGGAGAAACAAATGGCTATCATAATTTTGGATCCCCATTGTAGAATATCATCCCCTGAATGTATTGAGGATTTTGTTATATTTTGTTACATTTATTGATATATTTACATTTATCGATGACTCAACTGGTCATCGATAGGACTTCAGTAGCCGGAAGAAGTACTTATGCTCCAGTTATTTCTTAACAAGTAAGTTGGAGCAACTACTTGACCATGCAGTCCATTGCTGGGTGCTGAACCGTTACAGTAATTGAAACAATGTGCTTGAAATCCGTTACCATGAAGTCTGCCTTCTACCCACGTGGTCTCTTAAAAAATCAGGTGTTCGCAAAAGGATATGCAAAGAAGTGATGTAAAAAGTGAGTCTCTCCTTTAATAAGTTTACTTATTTTGTGTCATGAGATAGTATGAACAAAAATAACATGGGCTAAATTTCATTAGGCTAAAAGGCCAGGTAAATTAAACGTTGTTTCTAAGGCGCAAATTTGTTGTTATTTTTTCATTCCTTGCATTCATTGTTATACCGAGCCAAATCTACAAATTACCACATTGTTAAATATTTTCCTTTCCCTTTTTTCATTTCTCCCACACAGTACCAATATTGAAGATGGGTTTAGTAACAATTAGCATCTTTGTACAATTACATAAATTCTGTATTTTTGAAGTCTCTGTAAAACGAGTAGGTAAAACCTTGTTTGGTGTTTCTCTGCTCCCGTTTTCGTGGGAGGTGGTCTGCCTCTCCCAGCTGCCATACATAGTGTGTTCCCAGGGGTCAGCAGGGTACTGCCCCTATTCTGCTGGCTTTCTTGACAATAGTTGTAATTGTTTTCTCCTACATTTCTCTAGTGTTTTTCAAGGGGGTGTAGGATGTGGACAAATAGAGTGATGTGTGTGTGTCTGTGTGTGTGCTTTTAGTGCTTCCTGGAAAGAACCAGAGAATAGGCAACGTTTAGATAATTCTCTAAATTTCTGATTTTTCAGAGGCCTTCTTATTCTTGTAACCATAAAGCCTGACATTGGAATTTATGCTAGAAGCTGCCCTGATTGCCAAGGTGCACCCTTTCTAAGCAGTCTACTTGTTTAATCCCACCCTTAAAATCTCTGGGGTAGAAGGGTAAAGTTTTAAAGGGTAGCGGGAGTTTTCATGAATGTTGCTTGAAATATCACCTGTACATTTTTTTCTTTCAGGTCATTATGCCATTAGTAGATTTTGTAAGTATTTTAATAACCACAAAGAGTTAGTATCCTTTTCCACAAATCCTTACTTATCAAAAATGTTTTTCTCTTTAAATCCAGTAAAAGTTTAGAGCAATAATTTATAGAAAGCAGAGTAATTTCTAGGTAGCCCTTGATTCCTTTTTAGAGTTGTCGGTATCTGTGTATAACGTATATATAACGGATGAGCTATAACAATCAGAATAACTTTGAGACAGCTGTGTATCTGAACACTGAAAATAATTCCTAGAAATACTGAGAATGATAGCAAAATCTGCACCTTTTAACTCCAAGTATTGTATTTTCGTCACTAGAAAAATACAAAATTTCTGGATTGACCATGAATTTTATTGGTATATGTATACAAATATCTAATAATCTTGTACACATGTAATCCTTTTAAAACTCTGATTTGATCCCCGATATCTTTCGTATACTAAAGAGAAGGGGAACTTGAAACACACTTTGCGTCTACATAGCCATTTGATTATAGAATTCACCATTGATTGTAAGTTATATCTGAATTCCAGTAAGTTTCTTTTCCTGAATCAGAACTCCTATGTTTGTCTACCCTATGGAGGTATTGGTCGCAGATTCAGGACAATTGACTGTAAACTATAAGATTCTAGTCAGTAAAGTTCAATGCTTGTGTGGTCATACTGTTTGCTGCCTATTATTTCCTTATTAGTGAAACGACGACACATGGTCTTTTAACTATCTAGGAAGAGCAAATTCAATGCGTTTCTAGTTTTGCGCCAAGATTGTACTGCTTTTCTTGGGTTGACAGTCTGCCTTGGCATTTGGCTGTTCTCCAGGTCTGTTTTTGATAGACGTTGCTTCACATGAAAGAGAGAGGATATCATTACACCGCATCAATAGATGATGGCAAACTGCCCCTCAGGAATATTGTTTCACCTGCTAAGTTGGGGTTTGATCTTATACTGCCGAACACATTCATTAAAAGATGAGGAATCGTAGTGCTTTAAAAATTGTATTAAACATTGAGTGTATACAAAAGAATATTTATAAATTCTGTGTAGGATGTAATGAATTATACTGAACATTCTTCTCTCAGTTGAAGAAAAATAAGCTTATCATTACTCCTTCCCTTCTCTCATTGAGGTTGTCTCTATCCTGAATTTTGTGCTTGTCACTCTCTTAATTTTCTTTATACTTTTACCATATATGTTTGCATCCCTATACAATCATCTTTTTAGTTTTGTACAGTTTAATCTTTATATACCAGAAATCATACTATAGGCATTTTTCTGTGACTTGTTTTTAAGATAAATAGTGTGTTCTTTGGACTCATTCATGATGTTTTATGAAGTTTTAGTTCATTATTATTTGCTGTGTAGAAAATTCTAGTATGTGACTACTCAAGAATGTATTTATTATTCTACTATTGATGGATCTTTGAGTTACTTCCATTTCCTTGTTTTTGTTTTTTAGTTTACTATTACAAACAGTACCGTTATGAACATTCTCGTAGCTGTGTATCTCCTGATGCACATTTGCAAGAGTTTATCCAGTGTATATCCTAGGAGTGCAGTTGCTGGGTCATGGGGTATGTGTGACTTCAATTTTACTAGAGATGTGCCAATTTATTTTTCAAATGGTTATATATAAGTGCTCCCGTTACTTTGCATCTTTTACCACACTTAATATTGTCGGACTTGTTTGCCTATCCGGTGGGTGTAAAATGGTGTCAGCCTTGGGTGAATTTTGCATTTCCCCTAGTAATGAAGTTGAGCTTCTTGCTTCTTGCATGTGCTTTTTGGCCATTTTTACTTCTCTGAAGTGACTGGCCAAGGTTTTTGCCCAATTGTCTATTAGGGTTTTGTATTTTTCTTATTGATTTTTAAAAATACGCTCTGGACACTAATGGTTTGTCAATTGTGTGTTGCAAATATCTTCTCTCAGTTTGTGATTTGCCTTTTCATTTTAATGATGTTTCAGTGAACAGAAGTTTTAAATTTAAGCGTAATCAAATTTGATCATCTTTTCCTTTATGTTCTTTCTTTGCGTGTTTTGTCTAATGAATTCTTCCCTACCTTAAGTTCTTAAAGGTATTTTCCTACATTGTTTTCCTACATTGTTTCCAACAGTTTGCATTCTTGCCTTTTGCTTTTAACTTTGTAAATCTCTTTGGATTTTCGGTTTGTTTATCTTGTTAGGCAGGGATTCAGTTCCCATGTGCAGAGCAAGCCATTCCAGAAGTTTCTTGAGGTGTTCCTCCTCTACCCGCTGATCTGCAGTGCTAGTTCTCTCATAAGTCGTTTTTTTTTTTTTAAAGATTGGCACCTGGGCTAACAACTGTTGCCAATCTTCCCCCCTTTTTTTTTTTTTTAAGGATTGGCACCTGGGCTAACAAGTAGTTGCCAATCTTTTTTTTTTTTCTGCTTTATC